>NC_141924.1:20963828-21115343 GCF_057802395.1 Ceratotherium simum simum
TGTTGTGCACAGGCTAGAGGGGAAAACATTTATTCATGTTGGTTATTCAACAAATTTAGTTGGTTACCCAACAACTATATGTTGAGCCCCTGCTCTGTGCCAGACACTTTTCTAGGTTCCAGAAATGCAGTGGTGAGTTAGAGTGAGGCTAGTCTACTGTAACAAAGAGAACCAAAATAACCCAGTGGTTTGAAGAAGACTGGTTTGAAGAAGATTGAAGTGAATGTCTTTCTCATGTAACAATTTGAGATAAGGTTCCGGTTGGTGGATAGCTCTACTCCACTTGGTCATTTAGAGACACAAGTTTCTTCCCTCACCTTCTGCCATCCTCTGAGACTTGGCCATCCATCCTCTGTGTGATGGACACTGGGTCACAATTGCTTCCAACTGGCAAGAACAGGAAGGAGACTCATCCATCATTTGTGTCCCCAATCTATTTGTAGAAACTTAATCCTGTGGCCACACATAACCTCAAGGGAGTCTGGGTGATGGAGGTTGCTGGACAGCCATGTGCCTGGCTATAATTCTATCACTGTGGAAAAGAGGAGAAGGGGCTTGGAAAGACAGCTAGCCATCTTAGTCTCAGTCAGCAAGCCTAAACAGTATCCCCACCTTTGTGTGCTCACAATCTAGAGGAGGGACAGAAAATAAGCAAATCTTTACGAACTGTGGTAAACATCATGGAGGAAAAGGATATGCACCTGAGAGCATAGAATGGGGAGATTGACCTGGTCAAGTCCAGAGCATTCAGGAAGTAGGAATAGCCTACAGAAAGGCCTGGTGGCAGATGAGGAGGGACAATTTAGAAGTTCAGACTCTGGAGTCAGACTTCCAGGTTTGAGGCTTAACCCTAGAACTTGCTAGCTGTATAATCTTGGATGAGATATTTAACCTCTTGCGCCTTAGTTTCTTCATATGTAAAATAATAATTATCACATATTATAGTAATTATTATTATTATTATAGATTCCTTTGTTATGAGGATTAATTGTAAATGTTACCCGACAGACACATACTAAATACAGCTAACACTACATAGGGGTTTGGGGAAAGATGCCTCAGGAGGTCAGGAGTTTAGCAAGTAGTAATCGAGATGAGTTACCTAGTGGTGGTTTCTTAGGATTTTCTAGGCAAAAGCACAGGCATTTATTATGCCAAGTAAGACAAGAGTATCTATATTTCTATCTTTCAGTCTGTGAAAAAGCCCAAGCTTGACCAACTGTTCCCAATACATTGAATGAGGAGAAATGTCTCACTAGTAAATCTTTGAGCTGCTGCCACCAGAGTGGGTACAAGTAATATTATTTGTACATTACACATTTGTGTGGGAAGTATCAAGGGGTGGCAGGTAGGAATCCCAATCTATACATTCAGGTGGATATTCCTATTCCTTTATGACTATTCTTTTGTCTTTAAAAAATCAGCTAATTTCAGTTCTAAGTCCCCGTTACACTGTGCAGTTGGAATAGTCAACCACGGCCATTTTACGGTCTCCTCTCACACCTGGCGCTAGATGGGTTCTGCGGTCCTAAGTAGCACCCTAAAATGAGGAAGCCCCTTTATTCACCAATCACTATATAAATCGATTAGTTCTGATTTCTGTTTTCTTTGTGCAGATGGTCCCCTCAGGTCATGGGATTGTGACATGCCTTTGGGGAGCTCAGTGTTTACTCTTTGCTTCCTCTGCCACCGTCCTGTTTGGGATCCAGCCACCTCCTTGGAGCACTGCCAGGGAGTGATGGCAGAAGGATGCTGTCCACTGCTCACAGAAGCCACAAATCTCTGCCCCTTCCTACTGTCTGAGAATTATTTTTTTTGTTCTGGAACAATCTCACTCTTTACAGTTTCCTCAGGGCCACTCCCTCTCTCCTCAAACTCTCTAGACTACAGCGCTAGGAAATTTCCTCAAAGGCAAGGAATTTTCAAAGAAATTCCAGGAAAGGTAGTTGTTTGCATCCTTTGTTCTCTGCCACATACCTGCCTGAGACAGGGAAGCAAGATCCCATTGCCTGCTTAACTGGGGGACAACAAAGGAGAAAACTCAGGAAGAAAGAAAGCTATGTGGAAAAATTATCTTGCTACAAGGGCAGCTACGTTTCCGTCCCATGGAGAGCCATTTTCATCAGAAACTCTCCCAAAATTGCCTGTCTCAGAGATTATGCTTTTCCTCCCTGCCCCAAGACAACAGGACAAAGTGCAGGACTCCAGCAGCAGCCAGCCTGGGGCCCTAAAAGAGGACGAGAAGCAGAGTGCAGAGTGTGTGTGTGTATTTGTTTTAGTTTGTGCTCGTTTGTTTCTATTAACAGTTGAATTAGTTATCAATGATTAAAATTCTAGAGTTTTCACATTAAATCAGGGTATCTGGCATTTCTTTTGAAAAAAAAAATGGACTCTTGAAATACTGAGCTTGTATTCCCAAATGGCAACACTGGAGCTGAGTGGTGGTGCCCCCTTGAGATGGAACCCGTGCCTTCTGGTTTCCCACAGAACAACCCTAACTCCCTAAAATCCAGATGTGGTGCCAGACGCCAGGTATAACCATAATTGTGATGTTGTTTCCAAATTGTAGAGTTAAGAAGAAAATAACTATGTTATAAACTCATGTTCCAGATAGAGAAATTAATGATAGACAAGAAGGCATCTTTGCTTTAGGAAAAGTAGGAGTGGGGACATTTCCTTGTGCAAGTGAAAAATATTCCTGTATGTGTATTATGCATATGACGTGTGTCTGGGTCTAAGAGCACAACTTAAGAATAGGGTTGACAGGTAAAATATAGGACACAAGTTCAATTTGAATCTCGGATAAATAATGGAATTTTTTTAGTGCAAGTATGTCCCAAATGTTGCACAGGACATACTTATGCTAAAAAAAAAAAAAAAAAAAAAAAAAAAAATCAAGGTTTTTCTAAAATTTAAATGTAACTGGACGTCTTGGATTTTTTTGCTTGTTTCTTGTATCCAGCAACCCAACTTAAGACTAAAGTCGACTTAAGTCGACTTTAGAAAACAAACCTGTCTCCTCACTCACCTGTATTGTCTACTTTCTGCTGTGACTGTGTAGGGAAAACTGAAGAAAAGGCCCTAGAGAATCAGGAACTGTCAGAGAGCACTTGGCAGAGTGCTGGAGAAAAGTAACCTCCTTCAATGTAGGTGGCGAAGACTCTATTTCAAACCTGGACATGGACATTGAGCAAATGCAGACGAAGAGAATAAGGCTTCTTTTCGATAGGGACCTTCGTACTAGAGGGAATGAGGTTTGTGCAAAACATCAGAGACCATAAGGACATAAGGTCCTAGAACAGGATCAGTAGAAAGTAGATATTTAAAGGACAAACACATCTAGACAAGACCAGAACAGAGACGATTGCCTAGCCACACCTGGCCAAGGAATTTTAGCAAATTCTTTGTGAGGAGCAATTAGAAATTGATATCTGCAATGTAGTCTCCATGGCCACATATGATTAAGTTTGTGTTCATCATTATGTAAACTGGATGTGGCCCCCACTCCAAAGAACATGTTCATTCATTCTCAATTAATCCTGAGTTAAAGAATCACTTTGTAGGAACTGCTTTAGAGATATTTCTGGGCTGGGTGTGCCTGGGTTCTACCTGAGTACTCTAGTCAAGACTTGGGTTCCCAGAGTGATTAATATTCAGGAAATGGCTCCCCTAACAGAAAGCTGATTAAGAAGTTGATTCCTGTCTTGCAGTATGGAATGGGAATTTTGAAGAGGAGAATGAGAGCATTCCTGCCATCCTGTGACTACCATTGAGTGGGCAGAGAAGGACATGTGAATCAATTTTGCAATACAGTGTGGTAAGTTCCTGACAGAGGTAGGTGTGGATGCTACAGGGGAGAGAATTCTGTCCAGTTTTGAGATATTCTTGGAAGGCTTTCTTAAACAGGTAACACTTGAGCTGAATCTTCAAGAATAAATTGAAGTTAATCAAGTGAGAAAAGTGGAAAAGTGCATTCCAGGCAGGGAGGTCATTTTGAGCAAACCCAGAGGCCAGGAGAGCCCTGGTGTTGCCTAGAAAGTGCCAGGCAGAGAGAGGTGAGAGATAAGACTGGAGACAACAGGTAAGAACAGGTCACCAGGGCCTTGTGCGGCCATGCTCAGGAGCGAAGACTGTCTTTTGTAATCACTAGCAAGCCACCAAAACATTTTAAGCAGAAGTGACTGGGTCTAATGTGAATTTTAAGTCAACTGTAAGGAAAGAGTAGACAGAGCAGCTGCAGAGGGACCGCTTACAAGGTTATCACAAAGGTCAAGGTGAGGCTCGGCCAGGGCTTGAACTACAGCTGTGTGAGAGAAAAGGAGGGAATGAATGGATTTAATACATAATTAGGAGATAAAACAAATAGGATGTGGCAATTGAATGAATGGGGGAATATGAGGATTCTTGGATGAGATCAAGAAGCCAAGGATGACTTCCAGCTTGGGTGATTGGGTGATGCCAACTAAAATAAAGAATACCAGAGAGGGAAGAAGATGAATTTGTCCTTGGACATGCCAAGTTTTAGATGCCTGTGGAATATCCAGATGGAGATAATACAGGAAGTGGGGCTGTTTGTAAGACCTTCAAAGTCCCAGGCACTCTTATTTCTGGAAGCCCCACCCCACATCATAGCAAACATGTTAAAATTTACCCATATCCCACATTAAATTTAACTTTTGCAATAAAAATTTGAGAGGATTTTTGTAATTTTTATTTTTGATGTTATCTGCAACTCGTTTAATTTTTGATTGGTTATGATCTTTTCAATTGTCTACAAATTGAACTTTTTAAATAATAAATTTACTTATGTAATGAAATTGACGTAATGTTATTTTTTAAAAACACCTACTAATTTAGCTTTTCCAAGGTGGTTTTCATATTTTGGAGTCCATTATTCATTTATTTAGGTCTCACAGCTGTTGGTAGCCCCTTGAAAAGCTCACAGGCTTCAGCACTGAGCCCATCACACCTTATAGAGAACTACCTTGTGAGCAGCCAGTTGAACATGTACATCTGATGCTCAGGAAAGATAGAGTTTTATGAGACAAAAATATATAAGTTCTAGGTAAAACCATAAAAGTGAATTTAATTGCCCAAGAAAACATACAAATTGAGAAGAGAACTGGACTAAAGAAGAGAACACCAACATACGAGAAGGTCAGAGGAACAAGGATTTCAGAAAAAAGACAGTGAATATGGTGAGAAAAACAGTAAAGGAAAGAGAGCAGAGAACCAAGGGAGCAAAGAATATCAAAGAGATCACATGAAGTGGAAGTGGTGCCAGGTGAGGAGGAGTGGTACTTCCAATAAAACAAGGACTAAAAGTGTCTAGAAGATTGGGCTAGTGATCTAAGCTGGTGTGAGGAGGCCACCATAGATCTTAGAGGGAGCATCTCCAGGGCCAGGGAGGGGTAAAATCTGAGGGTTGGGAGGGTTGAGGAATGAAAGACGGAAGAGAAAGTAGAAGTAGTGACTAGAAATCTGGATAAGATAGGACAAAGAAAGACAGACCAATAGTTGGAGCAAGACATTGCTCAATGAAGTAGTTGGTGTTTGTTTAAAAAAGGAAATTTTTGAGCACTCTTCTGAGCCAAGGAGAAATCTCCAAGATGGGTGGAGATATTAAAGTTAATAGAGAAAGGATAAAATTGGTGAAATGATGGCCTAAAAGGACGGAGTGGAGTGGAGCAAGAGCCCAGGGCCAGTGTCTCCTTTGTTTGGGTAAAAGAATGTCTTGTCTCCCGGGGCTACGGTACATAGACGGCTCGTTGGGACTTCAGCATATGCTCATTTGTACCATTATTTCTCTATTTCTGAATGTATCCTGTCCCCCAACAGGACTGCGAAACTCAGAGAAGAACTGTCTCTTAACCCAGCCCTTTGCTCCACATGTAGTACAAAAGAGGCCTTTTAGGGTTAAGGACCTTAGAGATCATGTAGAAAGCTCCTCTACCTTTTTTTTTTTTTTTTTTTTTTTTTAATTTCAAAGAATATACGTTCATGTTTTCTGAGAACATAATAGTGGAAGAGATTCTCCCAATTTTAGGGGCAAGAGTCTCTCTTTCCAGTAATTCACATAACGAGGAGAGGAAGAGGAGAGGAGAAAGCAGTGGAGGGTCTATAACCTAAAAGAAATTGAATCCCCCTTCCTAATCAGTTACGTATCAATCATCTGTAAGTTTATCAAAATGCTGTTTGGCCCTATTTATTGCAATCATTCATTCAACAAACATGTGTGGGCTTGGCATTGAGGTTCCAGGTTCCTGTGGGAAGTGACAAATTCTGAATGAATACTGTTCAATATATTACACTGTTCTCTCTTTTGTGCCGTCAAATGCTTCCTTCGAATTTCGAAGGGTGCCCCACTGCTAGACAGTTCTAGAATTTGATGAACAGTTCTCTATTGACCCTTTCCTGAGCTCTTCTTCCCCACCACAGAGCAGATACAAATACAGTTCACTTTGAAGCCTCTTGGGTTGGCTCTGGGATGGGAGTGGGTTTGGATTGGTTGTGTGACGTGAGCTGCACAGGATGAGAAATGAGCATACTGACGCGATCCTGTACTAGTCAGGAAAATTATAAGAAACTGTTCCCAAAGAGAGGTGGTAAGAGGATTTTTTCTCCTCTATTAGACTTATATAACTCGTAAAATAACAGGCTGCCATTTTAGAATAGTTGGTGTTGGCATGCTGTTGTGAAAATTACATGAAACTATTCTTTTTAGAAAATATTACTTCAGGTTTTAGGTTAAAGCTTGATGCCAAACACAGATGAGTAGTTGGTTTACACAATTATCGCCTTTTTCTTAGAAGTAAGGGCAAAACCTCAAAGCATGCCACAGCAGAAAAGCTATTTCTGTCACTGGCTAACAATTGAAGGACATCCACAAACCTTTGGAAATTAATATCCCGCAGGAAAATCTATTTGACGAAAGTCACAAGGAAGTTATTAACTAGAGTTAAGTCACTGACAAGAGATATTATTAATGATCTCATCAAAATTTCAAGTGCATTTAACTATCACATTGCAAGCCTTATTATTGAAGACTCAGAGAATATTAAATTATTCTACAGTAGATACTTGGCTAGAGATCAAATGAAAAAAGATGAAAAGCTTAAGTTCTAGGTAATTCCATAATTCTTTAGGCTTCATACAATTAAAAAGTTAGAGTCATTAGCCTTTCTGTCTCCCTCTCCCCCAAATCTACTGGTTGCTAATACAGTCGGTTTCTTTTCATTGTTAATTGTTCCCCGTTTCTCTTCCAAATGCTGACGCAGGCAGGATGAAAGTCAGAAAAACCCTCCAAACCTTGGTTTTCCAAAAGCAGTTCAAGAAGCTCAGTTTATTTTCAGATTGGAAGAGGCACTTTCAAATACACTGGGTCTTTAATCGCCATCCCTCAAAGATGTTTTCCATAAGGGAAAGAGGCATTCTCCTTCCCACTCAGTTCTCTCTCTAAGATCTTGACCCAACTTTCAGGTTGACACCAGGCTAACCTCCATTCTTTGCCTTTGTTAATGTCCTCCATAAGGGCTAGAGCTTGACCAAGCACTGATGTTGGGTAATAAATTTTAGATGATAGATAGATAGATAGATAGATAGATAGATAGATAGATAGAAAGAAAGTAGGTAGGTAGATAGATAGATAGATAGATAGATAGATATTTTTTTTAATCTTTTCAGAAGTAGAGTATTTTATAAGGCTTTTCTAAATTGTAAGTTTATCCGGTTACCCAAGACAATTTTCTTCTCACTTTAGAGCCCCTACTTCAACAAATAGTCATTGAGTTTCTATTATTCATGTAGCACGGTGCTAGGAGCTAGAGAGACAAGGCAAATGCATGATAGTTCTTAGTATTCAAGGAGATCCAGAAATAAAAACAGGCCCTTCCATACTACACTATAAGGATGATATAAGTGGTAATGCCACAAAGTCTAGGACACAAAGAAGAGTGCAGTACCTAACTCAAAGTGCAAGGAATGAAGGGAAGGGCAAGGAAAGCGTTGTAAAGGAGGTAACACCCATGCTGAACCTTGAAGAACGAGTAGGAATTAAGAAGGAAGGAAATTGCATTTATTAGTGTCTACAATGGGCAGGTACTTTACATATGCTTTTCCATGTAATCATTTCAGCAACCCTAGGAAACCCTATTATGTTCTCCTGTTTGTAGATGAGGAAACTGAAGCTTAAAGAGAGTACATAGCTTCAGTCAACTTGCAAATGGCAGACTTGGGATTCCAAGTTCGCACTCATAACCACTGTAGTCTGCCACCTCTGATGTTAACCCCTGTTCTTGCTTCCCAGGTCCTGATCTCTGAAGAACTTTTAGACAATCCCTCTGTACACACAGATTTGGGAAACCACTTGCTGTAGTTTGTCTCAGCCAGTGTTCTGTGGGCCACTGTGGATGGCCAGACAACATCAAATGTTCTCTGAGACAGAAGCCTCCCTACAGGCTCAGGTACTCCTCTCTACCATAATGTATAGAATTCAACACATGGACCACATCCTTTGGCATTTTATTAAACCATGCCTCTCTTGCTAACTGATCCATTCATTTGTAATAAGATTGAGGATATTTTTTTTTCTTCTGTGTGGCTGGCCAGAGGATTCTTTCAAAGGAAGGACCATCCTTGATAGGAAAATGTCTTGAGAAGCCATCTTGGGATAGGTGAGTCTCCATGGGGCATACATGTCAGCTTGTGCCAAAGTTCCAAAGAAGGAAGCTTCACCAATTCATGTAAGACAAAGAAAATTTAGTTGATCCTGAGATAGTGGAGGAGGAAACAGAGGGGAAAGTGAGAGGGAGTGTAGGAGAGAGGGGCAAGAAAAACACATTGTGTGATGTGGCTTTTCTGTGACCCTCAACTTTCCAGCTAAATCTCTGTCATACCAAAGGCTCAGTGAGACTATTGGACTTCTTGTGAAAGCCAGTGAAGGAGCAGCTTCTGTATGCAGAAGACTAAGCAGAGGAGGTCCCAAAAGATAAGCCATATTTCCCAAAGAGACGGCCAAGAGGTAGAATGTGTTTGATTTATAGAGGTGTGTTTTGATCCAACACAATATTTTCTTGCTATTGCCATTGTTCTTTTTAATCTGAGTGAATTTGACAACATTGTAAACTTCAGAAGATCTCATTTTTAAAAAATCAGACTTTTGGTTTTTCTCGAAAAAGAGTAAACAATGTGGCAACTCTGGGCCCACAGTCCCACATGGAAATAGTTGATAGGAGCTGGATGTAAGGTTGCCCTGTTAGATGAGGCATATACTCTGGTTTGCCACAGTCCCTGCCACTCCATATTACCCTATGTAACTGGGTGAACCTAACCAGATTCCTGCATTTACACTGTCTCTCTGGCCCCAATAGGCTTTTGAGTTTCTGACCGCAGCTGCAAGACTGAGAAACTATCACACAGATGTCTTGGTGGTGGGAATTGGGATGGCAGGCAATTTCTTCTTGAAGACAAGGGTTGTACAGTTAAGCTTTGTTTCAGCAGCTAGGGAAGGAGGCCAAGAACTATCAATTATTAATTATGAACTAGGTAATTTAAATATATTGAATCTTCTAATCCTCAAAAAACCCCGTGAATATCACAATTATGTATATTTTACAAATAAAGAACTAAGACACAAAATGATTAAGTAACTTGGCCAAATCCAGGCTTCTGTAGATGAGAATTGGGATATGAATCTGGAACTCCAAGGAGTCCACTCTTTCCTCTATCTTAGCCCTTCTACAGACTGTGAGATCCACTGTGTTTTGTGTTCTCCCACACTGCCCCAACTAATCGCCTAGTGGGTAGACAGTGGTAACCTCTATTGAGGCCGCTGGTGGCAAATTGTGCAGAATGCTCTGGCCATACTTGAATCCTTTTGGCTTTGGGTCAATGGATGTTGGAGAGTTGGAAAATTCTGGTACCCTCTCCAGGGACTCTTTCCTTTTAGTCTATGGCATGTGCCTCTGTGTCCATGTTTTTCCATAACATACCCAAGATTTGGAATAATGTAGGGCAGAGGGAGGATATAGATCTTGGCATGAGGTTGGGGAGGCATGACAAGGGGGACCAGCCTTTGAAAGCCATGTAGCCTTGAGAACAATAACTGAGGAACAATGGTTAAATGGAAGAAAGAAAAAAAGAGAGCAGAAAGACTACGAAATAAGAACAGGGACAGCACAAAGAAGAGAGAGAAGCAGAAAATAAGGAGAAGGAGGAGAAAGAAAGAGAAGCATGTAAGAGAAACTGAGGGAGATGATTACCCCTGAAAATAACATGAAGCCTTCCACCGGACAGGCAAGAAAGAGCTTGTAAGAGAGAGACAGAGAGCTTCTCCCTTGGTCTCAGACCATCTCTCCCCACATCTTCACATCATGGTGCCACGTAAATCTTTTCCTTACTCCATTTACCATAGTCAACTTCCAACGGCATTCTGTTCCTCTTTCCAGCCTAGGACTGAATAAGTCTTCTCTTCTTTGCCCCTTTCTCACAAGAGACAAGCTTGAATTTTTTAAAAGAACTTTACTAAGTACCAAGGGGAAACAGAAAGAACTATACAAAAATGTGACAAATGGTTAATCATACCACTGCAACATTCTAAGCTTAAGCTAGCTAAATCTTATCCACAAGTTGCCTGATCCAACCTGACTTCTATCTTTCATTCATTCAACCAGTATTTACTGAATGGCTATTATGTGCCAAGCATTGTTCTAGATGCTGGCTATAAATCAGTGAGCAAGACAGGGAAGTCCCTGTCCAGACTCCTCTCTCCTGTCATCTTTTGGCCAGGCATCCCATATGACCAATTCATTGTATCCCCTTCTGTCTGTACCTGCTTAGAATATTTTGTTTTCAAGTTAATGAAACCCAATTCAAACCAGCTTAAGCAAAATTGGGAATTTATTGTGTCATATAACTAATACATTGGTTTCAGGTGTGGCTAGATCCAGCATTTCAATGCTTTTCTAAAGGAGTCTTCTCTTTCTCCCCCTCAGTACTGGGCACCTCTTTTTGGTTTCATTTTCAGACAGGTATTCTTCATATGGTGGCAAGATGGTTGCTGGCAGCCCTAAACCTACTGTATCCTTACAGTGCCTACCTGCAAGAGAAAGAGGAAGTATTTTTACTGATAACGCCAATAAAAGTCCAATGGAGAACTCTGATTGGTCTAGCTTGGGTCCAGTCACCATCCCTGAACAAATGAAACCAATTTCAGTCTCACATTGTCCTAATGTAAACATACAGTGGCAGTCACATGCATGAAGCAACAAACAACCATCAATTCATGACAGATATCATCAGTCCTTTCTCTTCTCAGTTAATTAGCTTCTAAGAATCAGGAATTTTTGAGCCCCACATTGGGAAATCAAAGAAGAGTGGGTGTGTTCTTAAACAAGATGAGGTTTAAAGACCCACCCCACAAAAAACAGGCTCCCTGACCCAGCTCCAAGCTACCTTCTCAATGTTTCGAGGTCTCTTCAGTTGATAGTAATGTGTCTTCTTCATCTTTTCATTTCCTAGAGAGCACAGCACGGTAGTTTTCCTACAGCAGGCACTCCAAAAACATTGGCCGAATTGCCCTAGTGAATGCAGGACAGAGGAGAGGAAGAGAAGGGGAAAGGAGAAGCTTGGAGAGGGGGACAGGAGAGGAGAAAGGTAGTAGGAAGAAGTAAGGAAAGGAGAGAGAAAAAAAGGAAGGAGAGAGGGAATACAATGCAGTGTTCAGAGCCCATACTCTGGAGTTAAGCATCCTGATGTTCAAATTCCACACTGCCATTATCCTGAGAACGTGGACAAGATGTCAAATACTCTGAGCCTTAGTTTCATCACAGTATAATGAGCATAACAATACTTTCCCTTCCAGGGACTGATGAAAATTATGCGCAATGATGGTTGTAAAGCTCTTTAGCTCAGTTCCTGGTACGTGACATTTATTTAAAGATAGCTTCCAACATTATCCTTCTTTTACACCCAATGTTACTATTGGGGGTAGGGTTACAGGGAAGGGCAAAGCGAGGCCCACCAGAACCTCAGATGCCTCTCAGAAGCCATGAACAGCTCTCTGAAGAGGTTCAAAATGTGTTCTGGAAAAAAAAAAAAGTCTGCAACCAAAAAACTCAGACCATTTCTAGAATCCAATCCAAACCAAACCTTCTTGAAGGTCATAACGTGTTCTGAGGTTTCATTCCACTATTTTTCACTTATACAGTCCTCGGCCCTGCCAGGGCTGAGCTAGGATTTGAGCTCAGCACAGCCAAATACCACAAGGGGAAAAAAAGCCCAAGCCCTTTGCCCTGAATGTATTTCCAGCCCAACAGAGAAAGGAGAGCCCTGGAAAGCTCTAGGCATCCACGACCCCAGCAGCCACCTCTTCAGAGTAGCTTCAGATCATCATTCTATGGGCTTTGGGGTGCCAACCACAGCCTCCAGCCTGCTCTGTAACCTCCATGGCCACAGATGCAGAGAGGACTCACAGCAGTCTTTGGGCTCTGGTGACCCAACCACAGGCTTGGTGAGAAAGGAAGGCTGCCAGAAGTGGGATAAATTGACTGATTTTTCCAGAAAGTATCTTCCCTCCAGCAGAGCCAAGGTAGAACATAGTCACAGAGCTGATCCATGTCCACTTTCTCTATGGAAAAGAATTCCCCAGTACTCAGCACACTGTGTGTTCAATAATTCACTTCTTGCAAAAGGAACCATATGGAGGGTAAAATGTGGTTACTTAAATGGGTTCATTTAAGAAACTGAGTAAGACAACTGCTTATAGAGAGGGGAGGGGGGGGAAGAAGAGGGAGAATGAGGGATGGAGGGAAGGATTGAGAGAAAGAGAGAGAGCTAGGGAGAGAGAGAGGAAAGAGATCAGAACACTGGCGTCCATTGAGGTGAAATAGAATACAGCAGGCTTATAACATCTTGTGCTTTCCAATGACCCCTATAGATTTTGCTGGAAATGTGGAGAGTAGTTGTGTGAAGAATGGGTTCTGGGAAACAGCCTTTCTGTACTTAAGATGAGAGGAAGGACAGATGAACTGAGAAACAGGAATCTCTTACTAAGATGGGTAATAGCCATCGACTACGCCAGTGTTCAAATCGCTGATAAAATTGTATGCGTGAGTGTGTGTGTGTGTGTGTGAGAGAGAGAGAGATAGAAAGGTGTTTTTCGAGGATCTAAAACTTTCCTTATATCCAGCGCTGTAACTTAGTGGTTTAAGAGCATAGAGACAAACATCTCAATTTGAATCTCAACACTACCACTTAGTGGCTGTGTGACTTTGAGAAAGCTATTTGACCTCACCTTTCTCATCTGGAAAATGGGCATAAACTAGAACCTGTTGATAAGAATTAAATGTAATCACATATATAAAGTACATGGTGCCAGGGACATCATAATCATTCAGTAAATAACTGTAATAATAAAATTATTATTAGCAATATTATTCTCAAAGAGGTCTATGACTCCAAAAAAGTTTTGGATGGCTGATCTGGATAATTGTCAAGGCCAATTCCAGTTCTAGCAGTTTGTATCTTCCTACCTCCCTGGGAGGAAGTTCCCTGCCTGCTCTCAGCCCAATATTCTTCCCACTAACTGAGGAAAGGGAGAAGACAAAAACTACATGCTCCTCCCCTCTCTGGTCTTCCTCTTTGCACCTCCTTCTTCAACACCTCCACACACGTATGCACACCCCTGACCAAGTGCAGTGATTTCAAGAATCATTTATTACATATCTGTGTTAAGCACTAGGATCAAAAACATGAGGAAAATCTCTGTAGAGAGGTGGGATCAGGACAAGAGCATGACAGTCATGGTCCTTAGAAGTGGTTCTCAACCTTGAGTGAGCACTGAAGCCACCTGAAGGGCTTGGGAAAATACAGATCACAGGTATGTCCCCAAAAGATTTGAAAGCAGGGTCTAGAACAGACATTTGTACGCCCATGTTCATAGCAGCATTATTCACAATAGCCAAGAAGTGGAAACAACCTAAGTGCCCGTCAATAGATGAATGAGTTAACACAATGTGGTATATATGTACAGTGGAATATTACTCATCCTTAAAAAGGAAGGAAGTTCTGACACATGTTACAACATGGTTGAAAACTTGAGGACATTATGCTAAGTGAACTAAGCCAGTCACAAAAGACAAAAATGTCACGATTCCATTTACATGAGGTACCAAGAGTCATAAAATTTATAGAGACAGAGAAAAGAATGACAGCTGTCAGGAGCTGGGGGTAGGGAGATGAGGAATTATTTAATGGTTATAGAGTGTCAGTTTTCTAAGATGAAAAGAGTTCTGGAGATTAGTTGCTCAATAATGCAAATATACTTATCACACTGGACTGTACACTCAAAAATGATTAATATGGTATATTTTATGTTATGTATATTTTACCATAATTTTCTTGAAAAAAAGGAAAAACACAGATCACTGGGCCCTACCCTCAGAATTCCTGAGTGGGGCCTGACAACTCATATTTCAAACAAGTTCTTCGGAGATACTGATGCTCTGAGTTGGGGACCACCCTGAGAACCATGGTCTAAGGACTAGACACACTATCCCAGGTAACAATGCAGCCTTTGTTAGAGGATGGTATCCTAGACATGGCAGCCACCATAATGGACCTGCAGTCAAAGTCCTCCGGGATTCTATTCCAGATGCTGGATTGGCCCCGAGGCTCCTGAGATGCTGGGAAAGGAAGGATAGAGACAGCTGGGTTATGTTTCTATTACAACTGCTTCTCTCAGCACTGGGCGTGGAAGCCTCTCAAGAGCAAAGACTGAGACCCCTCCTTGCTTCTAGCACCAGATTTTTACACAGTAGATGTTAATTAATATTCATTGATTCAATCAGAGGAGGGACCTACCTGCAAAGTGAGCCACAAAAAGCGAAATACAATCACTCAATAAATATTTATGGAGTATCGACTTTGTATAGGCAATTTCAAAGGGATCTAACCCAGCTATTATTTATTGATTATTACCACTATTATTATGCATAAAGATCTAGCGCAGTGCTCAGCACATAGTGATTCTCCATGAATGTAATTTTTCTCCCATCACCCTGTTTACCAAAGTTCTATTCCAGCCTCCTCCACTGTCATTCCAGGGTCCTTGCCCTCTTCTCCTCTTTGGGCAAATGACTATTGCTAACAATTCTTAGAGATTACTATGAAATTTCTCAATGTCCTACCCCACCCCCACAACTACAAATATAGTCATTTCTCTAAACGATCTTATCTTCTCTCCTCCTATTTTAAAAGGAGAAATGTCCTCTAAGGCTACTCCTTCCACCTGTCCTTTGTTTACCCTTCCCTTTGGTCTACTCAGGCACTCATATCCGTCAATCATGCCCCTCTTCCTTCTAAATCTTGAGCCTCTCTATCTCTCCTCTGATTCCCTCACTTCAGAAAATAAACCCATTCTTTAAAAAAGCAAGCAAACGGGCCAAAAAAATGCCCCCTCTCTACCCTCCATCTGTGTGGTTCCTGCTCTATCCCTCTCCCTCTCTTCCCAGGCAAGTTCTTGGAAATCTAGGCCACCCCTTGCTGATTTCACTTCCTTCTTTCCTTACCCACAGCAGTCTGGCTTCCAGCCACCCCTCCACTCACTCTGTTCTTGTCAAGGTCACGTTGACCTCTGTATTTACAGATCCAATGGCAGCTCCACACGCCTCACCTTACTTGACCCTCCTATTGCATCTGGCACTAGGAAGCACTCCCTCCTTGAAACTCCCTCTTCCATTGAATCAATCCCTATTTCCAACGCCCTCCCACACACCTCTGCTGGGTTGTCCTAGGACCACTTCAAAATCAATGTCAAAACTGAACTCTTTGCCTTTCCCTCCAAACTGAACTATCCTCTTCTATTTCTTATTCTTGGTAATGGCACCACCATTCATCAGCCCATCCAAACCAGAAACTTGGAAGTCATCCTCAATTTTTCTTTCTTTATTCTCCGTATTCAATGGTTCACTGAATTATCTGTATTCCGTTAACAGCTTTGGGATTCATCTGTGTCACTTCTTCCCACTACTGATGATTTTTTTCAGGATATTACAACACTCATCTGAATTATTTCAATGGTCTCTTAAGTGGTAGAAACATCTTTAGCCACTCCTAACAACAAACAATCTGCCATAGAGTAGACAGCAATATAGGATAGTGGTTAAGGTGACAGATTGCCTCTGTTCAAATTTAGGCTTAACCCTTTGCCAGTGGTGTGATATTGAGCAAGTGATTTGTCTTCTCTGTGCCTCAGTTTCCTTAACTGTAAAGTGGGGATAATAATACTGGTAGCCTTCCTTTTAGGGTTCTTGTGATAGAAAATGACTTTCAAGTGCTTAGAATAGTGCCAGGCAAAGAGTAAATGTTCATAGGTATTATTTTATTATTATTATTATTACTATTATTTACTGCTACCAGAGTAAATTTTCAAAAAAATTAAAATTAATTAAATCACTCACTCATTTTCAAATAAATTGATTCTGCAACATGGCAGACAAGGTCCTCCGTGTTAAGTTCCCTACCTGCTCATTTACATTCATCGTTCATGGCTCATGTTCCACGCAAATTTACACTCCAGTCTTACAGTGCAAACCACACACTCAAATTCCTGAAACTCTGTACATGATTACCCAGTGCCTGCTTTGCTCTAATCCTTCTTATACACCACAAAATCTCCTATTCATCCCTCAAATCCCCTATATTGTCTGTGAAATCTGGCTATTTTCTACCACTTCCAAACAGAAAAAAAAAAAATCACTTATTTCTATATAATACTTCCATATCTTGCACATACTTATGTGTAAATATATATGTGTGTGTTTGTAAATATACATACATTATGTTGTATTGCATTTGTGTATTTGCATATCTGTCTCTTTTTATTATTTATTTATTTAATTTTTTTTGGTGAGGAAGATTGGCCCTGAGCTAACATCTGCTGCCAATCTTCTTCTTTTTGCTTGAGGAAGACTATCCCTGAGCTAACATGCGTGCCAATCTTCCTCTATTTTGTATGTGGGATGTCACTACAGCATGGCTTGATGAGCGAGCAGTGTGTAAGTCTGCACCTGGAATCCAAACCCACGAACCCTGGGCCACCGAAGCGGAGCACACAAACTTAACCACTACACCACCAGGCCTGTCCCCTGCCTCTCCGTTTAGAATATAAGCTCTTAAGGACAGAAACTATCTTACTTACTTCCAGGTAGACAGATCTGGCATATAATGTGCCCTTACAACATTAACATTTTCATCTTACATTCCTGTGTGCCTCATAATTTACAAAATGATATTTTTAGCAGATAGTCTCCGAAGATGGCCATCATCAATTTCTTCCCTCATTGCATATGCATGCTGCTCCGTCTATCAAGAATTGGAAACTTTTTCCTCTCCTCTTGAATTTAGGCTGGCTTTGTCTCTGCTTTGACCAAAAGAATGTGGTGGAAGTCACATTTTGTAACTTTCAAGCCTAGACCTTAGGAGAACTGGCAGCTTCTGCTTTCTTCTTTTTAAAAACCAGCCACCATATCGGAAGTCCAACCACTCTGAGACCCCCATGCTCCAAAGAAGCAAGGGCCATGGACAACAATGGGAGGCTACCTCCTCCCCATCTTCATCACCACTATCCAGGAGAAAAACCCTGCCACGTTTCAGAACCACTCAGCTCCCTTCTTTAGGTAGGTTGACCAACTGCCCCAATTTACCTGGGACTTTCATGGTTCTAGCACTACAAGTCCCATATCCCAGGAACCCCCTCAGTCCCAGGCAAACCAGGACAGTTGGTCACTCTTCTTCCTGGATTCCCACCACTGTTAATATGCTCTCCTGGATCTCTGGGGTGAGCTATTCAACTGTTGCCCCCAGTGGTCTCTTGGTTGGAAAAGGACATTTATTACCTCCAAGACCAATTTCCTCATAGGCCAAAGAATCACTCTCTGTTCTATTTCCCATCTCCAATCATGCCCAGCCACATGGTTCAGTAGAGCTTGCCAGAGGTTATACAATGAACTCAACTAATACAACGAAGACTATCACAAAGTTTTGTAACAGAAAATCTCTCTAATTATTCAATTCCCAGTGAAATGAAGCCCAAAAATTAAACCCCAAATGAAGTCCCTTTTTAAAGCTCAAAGTACAAAAAGTTAAAGACGTAAAATCAAAAATCCTCTCCTCTCCAGTTTCTGTCTCTGCTCAGTCTCAGCCAGATGGCATTTGGGTTCCTTCAGCATCTCCTGCACTATCTCCCTCAAGAATTAGCAAAGCTTCTCTACCTCCTGAGGTCACAACTTCAGTTCTGCTACCACGACCCTGATGGAAAACCTCCACAGGCAAATATGGACACTACAGCTCTGATTACATAGCACAGTGGTCTCCTCAGCGCTTATCATGTAGGGACAATGCTGTTGTCTGCCATGAACCACCACAGAGACATGGTGTTCTCTAGAACAGAGAGATTGAGAGGGAAAAATGAATAGACCAAGGCAGGAACTTGAAAGGTGGTTATTCTCATCCAACCCAATGAGAGATGGAGGGAATTATCCTAGGGGGTCTTGTCTTAGTTTGTGACTCTCCAATTCCAATGTCCAGGTAAGATGATTTTACTCATTTTCTGTCCTTGAAGGTCCATAAAATTTCTCCTTATATTTGAACTAGTTTCTAAGAATTACTGTTCCCTGCAGCTAGAGAACGTTGACTGAAATACCATTCTTAAGAAATTACTTATTAGGGGAGGTATTTTTCCCTACATCAAAGATCCCATTCATTTGGTTCCCTGAATTATCATCTTACACAGATCGAAGAAGCCATCAATAAAACACACATTAAATACAACGTGAAAATGAATTCTGAGAACATAACTGGGAAGATAAGAAGCATGAGCAGAACTTTTTAAATTTTAATGACTAAATTGCATTTTTTACTCATTTATCAGCTTTTTAAAATATTAACACTGTGGGATCTATAACAGCATTTCTATTTTAGGGGGAAGCTTCCACAGACATGTATCATGGTATGATTTAAGATTTATGGAATTCCAGAAAGCTCAGAAATATATTTGTCCAGAAATATAGCCCTTATAGTTCCCAAACTGCAAACATGTGAAATGGATGAATATACAACAGATGGATCCAAAGACATTAAATGTCTTTTTTAAATAAAATAAAACCCTAGAAGATTCAAGGATGACAATGAAGAGAGAGTCTCCATATTCAAGTGGAGGTAGGGAAGTTGGATCTTATAACCATGATGCTTGCCTCCAAAATTCACCATCCCCATCAACATCCCTCACTAAGAACAATTGCCGCTACTGTGCTAGCCTAAGGAGGTGGAGAGGGGCACTTCTCTGGTCCAAGTGTGGACACATGAGCCTTCCTTTCATACTCTGTACTACAGCTTGAGACCAAGCTGGAATGTTTAAACAAGACTTTTCTAAAGGCTCAGAAATAACAAAAGGAAAGAAAATGCAGATGTAAGCTGAAGTCCTCCCTATCCCCTTGTACTAGAAGAAATTCCTTTAAACCACTTACTAACCCCCTTCCATCACCAATTACCATGGACTGGGAAAGTCTAGAAACTTGTTAGGACCCTACAGTTTCAGGTCCCTTCTTCCTTGGGTGTCCTGTTCACAGATGCTTCTTCTGCCGTGACACTGAATCAAGCAATACACAGAAACCAGCATCTATTCACATTCCTGAAAAAGCATTGTGCTCACGTGCACACTCACACGTACACACAACACACCACCACATAATCTAGACTATTACAGATCCTAGATAGGAGCCCAGGGGGAGCAAGGGCTTATATTATATATACCATGACAAATTCCTTCTTGAATATTTGTTATTCCAAAGTCCACTAGCCACGTCGGGGCCAGCAGGCATCTCTCTCTCGCCCTTCTCCTTAGCAATGCAAAGTCTCCTCGCTCATCTCTCACCTCCCCTCCCTTCTTGTGGTCTCACAACCCTTCATCCCCTCAGGAGCCATGCAAGTTTCTTTCCCTGTCTTATGCATAGCAGTTTAGCAACCATCTTCTGCTATTTAAACATACCCTTGAGATCTCACCCTCCACCCCTAGAAATTTATCAAAGAATTTCTTCCACATAGGTACAGTGTACTTCTAAAAGTACTTCTGCTGCATAACACTTTCTCTATCTTTGTACAGAAATAAACCCAGAGAATAATACAAAATTAGAGAATCTACCTTACAAATATTACCTGCTTTCAATGGCCATAGACCTGACCCTATCCAAGTGTCAGGCTTGCCTTTATGTGTTGGGCATCATGTGGAAACCACCACCATCCAGTGGCACAAGTTCGTTGATGTCTAGACCCAAGGGGCTATAACCAAGACAAAGAAGCTTAGGACCCATTTTTTAGTATCTGGTTTTCTATCTGAAGATCCATCTATTGTTCACTTGATTGACTCAGGAAATCTTTCCTTTCCTTCTCAAGTGGGCATGACTCTATCCAGTAAACTACACACAGTCACATGGTAGTGACAGCATCAGGGCCAGCTTCATGGGCGTGTGACCTGTGCAGTCACACAAGGCCCCACGCTCCAAAGGGCCCCATGCTTGGTTTAATGATCTGCAGTCACCATCTTAAATTCTTAATCATCATTGAACAAGGGGCCTTGCACCACATTTTCATTTTGCACTGGGCCCCACAAATTATGTAGCTGACCGTGCCCAATATTTATATCAGAGGTACACACACAGAAAATAGGGAGTGGGCCTTTTCCTAACAATAGCCTTAGAAACAGCAGCAGAAATGGTCTTAGTAGTCATTACATGCAAAGCTTCTTCATCAGATGAGAAAATGGAATCCCAGAGATGTAAAGTACATAAACGGTCCCAAGTCTCACAGCTCATTGGTGGGAGAGCCATTGCTTTGCAAACTCGAGGGGGCATAATTCTCATTATCTGATAGCTGCAGAAGTCACCATCCACCTTATTTTCTATGTGAATAGTGGTCCCTAGAGATGTGTCACACAATGACTCAGAACTGGGTCTCCAAACCAGCACGCTCTCCCCCTAGCACCGCCCAGCTCCGGAGCACATCCTGCCTTCTGAAGCTTTTGTTCTCTTTCCTGCGCCCACTAGGAACATGTACCTGAGCAGAGAAAAGACAAAATGGTAAATGGACTTCTCAAGGATCAGGTGCTGGAGAACCGGGGAGGATTCTAAATAGTGAAAGAAGCCAAATTCATAAAGAAAAGGAGGCTCAGGGAACACTTTTTGTTATAAATTAAATTTCTTAATGCTGGCAGGAAGATGAAAACACTAGAAAGGCAAAGCTGGAGTGGGTGGCTGACAGCTGTAGGCAGCTGGAGCAGCGAGAAAGAATCAGGAGACCATTAATGCACAGCAATGGGAAAAGGACCTGGAAATAATGAACTTGAAACCCTACTGAGGAGCGAGGTGACACAATTAGAGACACATAATGGGCCAGTAACACAGTTACTTAGTGCCTTTATTCTCTGCTGAAGGAGTTATAATTTGCTCCTAAGAATTCTGATGCGCTAACATGTGCTGCCGCAGGAAAGGAACACTCTGTTCAAATCTCAAGGTCATTTGAGCTGGGTTTTGAGGCGTCTCCAAATAGGGCATATCTGAGTCCACCGCTGGCAGGAGGTTTGATTGAGGCAAGACTTGCCTTGGAGAACAATCCTTCTGTAGTCATGCGCAGTCATTGTCTGGCCCCTGTGTATGCCTCTGGTGTTTGGGAATTCTCTTTCTATTAGGAGATTAAAAGAAAATTTTAAAAACTTACAAACTAAAACCCAGATTAAAGCTCAGCCCCAGGGGGTAGTATCAGATGGGAAATATGAATTTAGCAAAAAAGCATCTGAACATTTGGAGTAAATTTGAAAACAGAACCATCTGTTGAATAATCGGATCCAGTAGACTCCACAGTGTGTACCACCAGCTGCTGTCAAACAGGAGATTATGAAACCTTGTAATGAATGCTCCCCTAAGCCTGTTTTCTTGTGTCAGGGTTCAGTTGGGGCTGAGCTGCAAGACTGTGGGGATGAAATTCTGGAGACCTTTGATAGAAGCATTTCTTCCAGGCGTACGTGTTCCTTCAATGGGGTCATCCATTGAGGGTGTAGAAGTGACCCCAAGCCCAACATGTGAGGTTGGAAGAGGGGCATGAGAAGTGAACTCCACAGCTCCTCTGCTCCTTCCTTAGAGTAAATTCTGACTTTCTCTCCCATCCCCCTCGTGTTTCTCCAACCATCTTCCATTCTCTGCTCCTCCATGGCCCAGCATGGCAGGATAATCTCAGAAATGACCTGGGAAGAGAAATAGCCATGTTTGAAAGGGATGTAAAGATCAACATTTTAGGGCTTTTTTCTTTACTTCTGGCTTTGCCCACAGGTATGAAAAGGAATTATTGGGGCAGAGGAGCAGTCAATAATAATCTCAATGAAAAGACAAGAGGGAAAGAAGCCAGAACATTCTTCCCACCTCTACTCCACAGCTTTTCTTATCTCTTTGGCCCATCTCTAGCTCCACAAACTCTTGTTCTGAGTAGGTCTTGCTTACTTTGATGACTGAACTACTTCGGGTATAGACGAACAAAAGGTCTCTGTTGATTGTAGTCTCACAAGAGATTGTAGACCTATGAGATCTAGAGGGCAGAGTTTTATTCAAGAGCTTCCTTATATCTGGTCAAAACATAGGAGTCTTTCTCAGCTCCTCTCTTTCTTTCATTACTCACATCTAATCCATCAACAAGTCCTTTTGCCTATGACATCAAAACGTATCCCAAACTTCTCTCCATCCTCTTGTCACCTCTGGCCTGGATGACTATCTCCTACCTGGTCTTGGCCTGCCCACACTTGCCCCGCCTCAACCCTCTCTCCAACCAGTAGCAAGAGGGGTCTTGAAGAAGCTTAATTCAACAGATGTCACCTTTCTGCTTCAAATCCTCCAATGGCTGCTTCTTGCCCCTAGAATAAAGTCAAACTCTATCATGTCCTATGTGACCTGGCATACATGATGTGATCACTTCAGCCTCATTTATTATCACTCTTCCCCTCACTCGCAACGTACAGAGACACTGGCTTTCTTGTTTCTTGGGTAGGGTAGATTGGTTCCTAGTTAAGGGTCTTTGCACTGGTCATTTCTATGCCCAGAATCTTCTCTTCTTGGGTCTTTCCGTAGCTTCCTCTTTCTTGCTCTGACTACCCACACAAACTAGCTCCCACCTCCTGCTCCCCATGTCACTCTCTCCTCATCACCCTGGTTGTTTCCTCCATAGTATTTAACACATCTGAAATTAGATAGCTTATTTATCTGATTGTTTGTTTGTTTGCTCATTGCCAATCTTCCCTAATTAAAGTGCAACCTCACTGAAGCCTGGGAATGTTTCTGACTCGTTCACTCCTACTCCTGACCAGTGCTCAAAACATGCTTGTGAAATGAATGAATTCCTGGCCAGAGATGCCAGAGATTTATGACTGAGATCACTTAATACATCCTATCTCTTTTCAATGCTTCAAGATCAGTGATTTCAGAGCATCATTTGAAAATTTGGGCCAATACATTGCTTTTGTTTGACAATTACACACATTTATGAATGGAAGTGATTTGCCTGGATGAGACACGCTCCGTGGAGAGCCCATTTTTCCACTGGTGCATAGTTATGATCATCGCAACAACTCCTGTGCTTGTGAGGAGCCCAACCAGTTTCAAACTGCATCCTCCCAACAACTTCCTTCACCCTCTCACAGCAGCCCTCTGAAGTCATCAGGCAAGGAACGACTCCCATTTCACCAGTGGGGAAACTGAGGATTGGTGATATTAGCTGACTCCCCACAAAGGTTCAGAGACAAGGAGGGAACTTCAGGCCAAGAGTTCCGGCTTCCCACTCTGTCAGACTGCCTCTCGTTATCTCATTTGATGCCCACAATATCCCTGGGAGGTTTGGAGGGCAGGGTTGTAATCCCTGCAACATTCCAGTGAAGTCTTTACATTACACATATGTGTGCCAACCCTGGCTGGGAAACCCCAGTCTGCACAGATCAAACTGGGAAACAGGATTTCAAGGGGCTCTCAATGCCACACAAGTGGCAGGGCAGGCTCTTCTAAGTAGCTGCCCTGTGTGCAGCACACACAAAAGATGGACCCGTGCTTTCTCCAGCACCACCTACCCCAGAGTCCAAGTCACAACCTTCAGGGTCTCTCAGATTTCCCTCTGTCCTTTGCCACCACCCACCCACCTACCCACTAAGTTACCACGCAGGGAAGTTCTCCCTCCGATGGATCATCATCTCCTCTCTCGCACCACTATTCATTCCTTGGTTGTGAGCCAGACTATCTGGATGCAAATCCCTGCTCTACACTGACCAAGTGGTACATGGCCTTGGCAAGTTATCTGACTTCTCTGTGCCCCAGCTTACTAATCTGTAAATTGGAGGTAGTAAGTAGACCTGATCTGACAGCAGTGTTATGAGGATTAAATTTGCCAATGTCTACAAAGCACTCAGAACAGGGCACAGAGGAAGTGCCATGGAACTGTGAGCTGTAATTATTATCATTAGTCTTTCTAGGTCCTTGGTAATACTCCTCTGGATTCTCATTTTAGTCTCCTATCAGGACCCCTAACTTCTGTCTTGCCTACCCCTCCACTCACCACAGAGTTCCTTAACATGTAAAGTGGACCATATCACTCTTTGGCTTAGAATCTTCAACAGCATTCCACTGAACTTTGGATGAAATTCAGTTGCTTTACCCTAGCCCACAAAGTCATGATCTGGCCCCTTCATCTTTCTCCCACCTCACCTTATGTCATGTCTGATTTGCTCATTTGGTTATAGCCTTGCTGGCCTTCTGCCAAGTTCTAGAATACAAACTCTAGAATATAAACTTTTTTATACCCCAGGCTCTTTGCACATGCTGTCCCTGCTGTCTTAAACTCTCTTCCTCTTGTTCTTCATATCCTCTTGGTCTCAGCTCAGAGCAGCCTTCCCTGTCTATCTTATTTGAGAGAGGTCACTCACATCCATGATTTTCTATCTTGGTCCTCAAGGAATTTCTTAATAGCACTTATCACACTTCCTAATTATTGTATATATTTGTTTCTTTGCTTATTTTTGTTGCTCTTTTCTCTCTCCACAAAATGAAAACACCATGAAGCCAATGACCACATCTGTCTCATCACAGCAGCAGAACTTAGAGCAATGCCTAGAACATAGCAGATGCTCAATAAATATTTGTTGAGTGAATGTTGAAACTATATGATTATGAGCTAAGCAATATTTTCTGCCCACTTCTGGATAGATGGATTTGAATGCCAGCATGGGAAGTGTTATAAGCATTCAAACCTGTTTGAGCCTGTAGACATGACTATAGGAGTGACCGCATCTGTCTAGTGCTGAAACTATTTCTCTTGTAGCTTTCGACCACAGCTTCTATTTTAGAAAAATGAGTAGCAAGGGAAAAGTTTCAAAGATGCTTTAAGAAACCAGCTTTGAAAAGTTCATTATTGCTCGATGCTACACACACACACACACACACATATTTTTATGAATAAAAAATAAAGCTTCCCAGAGGAAGAAACAAAAGAGAGAGTAATAGTTATAGACGTATAAATGGGCCTGAATAATTCAAATGTCACCCTTGAATTTTGCTAAAGAGAAATTAAAGGAGATATCATTAAATTTCTCTAAGTTTTGAAGGGAAGGGAAATGAGGCCTATTAGAATTGATTGTGTTACTCAAAAGTGAAGCTGTGGCTCTGTGTGTGTGTGTGTGTGTGTGTGTGTGTGTGTGTGTGTGGTGGGAGGAGGGAGACTGGCTGACTGTAAAGCCCAGCAAAAACCTCATCAGACAGTGGTGCAGCCCTGCTGACCGGCACGTGCACTTGGAGGATTTCTTATAAGTTTGCAACTACAGAAAACAGCCAACTCATTTTAGTCTCTTCCTTCCTTGCTTCCACAAACCTTGATTGAGCTTCCTCTATACACCAGGTACTGTTAAATCAAAGGTGATGAAGACCTAGCACCCACATTCAGGAAACCCACATATCTGTAGAGAAAACAGATGCATAAACAAGCAATGAGCCCAAAACATCATGGCTACAAAAGCAGGTACAGACTACAATGGCAGGGCGATGAGTTTAATTTAGGGGTAGCCAGAGCACAGGGTTATGGTAAGGAAGCCTTCTCGGTGGCAGTAACAATTACATTGGGCTTTGAAGTTTCCATAGGAGCTTGATGCAGGTCAGATGAGGACAGTGTGCCAGGCAGAGGCAAGAGCCAGGGCCGAGATCCTGTACCACCATCCTGGAGCCTTCACTCTACCACACCTGTTCACCCTGTCACCAGGGCAGCCCTGCCCAGGCCCGATGCTGGGAGGGAGACAGATGCCCTTTGAGAGTTAAAATCTGCTAAGGAAACACAAAACAGAAATGGCTTTACATTGGAGAGAAAGTAAACAGCAAAAAAAAAAAAAAAAAAGGATCAGAGTAAGAGAGAGTATTAATATTAAAAGGGGCCTTAGGATTCTCCAAGTTCTTTGTGAGAAAGCGCATTGACTAAGAAAAGGCATTAGAACCAATTCAGGGCACTTTCCCTGCGTCACTGCCCCTCCCCCACACGCCTTCTCTGGGGGCTCTGCAAAATCAACCCTTATCTGTGCAGTCGAAGAAAAGTGCACACTCTCCACAGCCGGAAATTCAAGTTCAAGGCTTCCTGGTTCCCTTGCTGGGCAACTCTAACCAAGCTACCTGACTTCTGTGAATTCCAGTTTCCTCATCGGTAAAGTGAGAGTGAGGATATTACTGACCCACTTTGTAAGAGTGTGTGAGCAAAGCAGATAGCAGGTAGCAGTGCGTGTAAGGCTGTACTCACACTTGATAAGTCTTGTGAAAAAGAATCTGTGCTCACTCAAACTGCAAAACAGCAACCAGGCTGGAGGCCCGTGCTGCCGCAGGTAGCTGACCAGGCTGGACTGTTCCCACCACAAACGCTGGAAGGTTTAACACCCGGAGTGCCCTTCGAGAGGGGCTTGCCGAGCCCCTCAGCCCACACATGCACTTTTCTCTGACACAGACTTTCGTGGACCAGTGGTCATGCTGCCCTGCCCTGGGAACGCATCTGCCCAGGATCACAGAGATGTCAGGGGAAGCCGCTCTGACTCCGTCTCAGGCGCAATCTGACACTGGAGCTTTCTCTCACCAGCCAGCGAGGAAACATGTGGGATGAATTAACGAAGCCAACCAGAGAAAGAAACTGCCGACGGACTTCAGTCAGCTCCCAGACGACGGAGCGGGGTGGGCCCACCTCTACCCAGCACTGTGAGGGCTTCTGGGCACACCCAGGCTCTCCTCACCCCCAAAGAGTTGCCCATTGGTCAACCTCAGGCCTGGGGATGTGGGATTTGAACCCAGGCGGCCTGGCTCATGACTAAGGAATTGATGGTGGCAAGAGAGAGGGATACTAGTGAGCAACAAAGATGGGGTCGGGACCTCCTGGGAAGAGCAGGCTCAGACCCCAGCTTCACATTTGCAGGTCAGGAATACCAGGGAGCCCAGGCTGGGAGGACAGTCAAAAGCCCTACACTTCATCCTTACAGTCCAGGCAAAGGTAAGGCCGGAAGACCGTGCACAGCACAGGAACGGAAGACCTGTAGCTGTAAATGTTCTATTACACTTGCAAGCATCTTTTTCCACTTACCCTGTCCACAGTTAGATCTTTGTCCCCACAAGTTGAACAGTAGCTTCTCCCCAGCCGCACATTCCCCAGGGGTAATACAACTGAGAGTTCTGGATTGGCTATCACTGCCTCCTCCTCCCATCAGCCAAAGTGACCCGGATCTTCAGCACCAACTCCTCTCTTCCACTGGCTGCCCCAACTAAGGGCTGGCTCTCATGGAGGTGTTTTATGCCTTGGCAAGTGATATCCAATTTGAAATGTTCCTTCTGCGCTGACGGGTGTCACCAGGCGCTCGTATACACCCAATGCGGAACATCCTCTCCCTTTGAGGGACATGGTGCAAGGGGCTGGTTAAGGGGAAAGGAGAATGAGAAGCAGGATGCCCCATACCCAACAAGGTCCTTGAAATGGAAACATGGAGGTACGATGGTAGATGTTTCTCCTAACTGAAGACTTTTGTCTTAAATCAGCCTGGCAGACAGCCACCACTAAGGTGCTTTTGTGACATCCTGCTGCTTTTGGCCAAGTGAAATAAATTTCTCTCCTCCTTGGGGATAAATGTTTATCTAAGAGACTTAAGGAGGAATGTGGGAAGTTAAAAAGAAAGGTTAAATACAACCAGCTCTGAAGTGGAGTCTGGGATAACCTTAGGAAATTCCAGCTCCCATATGAGCTCCATGCCCCTCTTCCCTGCCAGAGCATGCTTCTAGCATTTTCCCCGCTCCACCAGGTTCCCTCTGAAGGTAATGCTTCACAGCAAGGCCATCTTCATGGTCTTGCCTCTGTGATTGATAGCCACCATCATCCATCCGCCTCTAGGAGCCTCCCCATCTGGGAGCACTTAATCAGATTGTGAGATCAGAATGGGAAAAGAACCCCAGGCTCACTGTCAGCTAATTGATGCTGTGAGAGGTGGAGCACAAAAGCCTTGGTCCCATTTTACAAAGGGTTCCAAGAGGAAGCAGCCACAGGCTCAGGCAAGTTCTCCTGATACTACCTTCATAGGATCCCGGCCACTGTGTAGGGTGTATTTTCAGTCACACAGGGCTTCCTTTCTTCCTTTATTTTCCCTTTTAATTGTCAAAAAATATACATAACGTGAAATTCGCCATTTTAAGCATTTTTGAATGTACAGTTCAGTGGCATTAAGTACATGCACATTGTTGTGCAACCATCACCACCATCCATCTCCAGAGATTTTTCGTCATCCCAAACTGAAATTCCACACCCATTAAAGACTAACTCTCCATTCCCCCTCCCCCCAGCCCCTTGGCAACCACCATTCTACCTTCTGTCTCTATGAAGTTGACTGTAGGTACCTCATATAAGTGGAATCATACAATATTTGTCCTTCTGTGTGTCTGGCTTATTTCACTGAACATAATGTCCTCAAGGTTCATCCACGGTATAACATATATCAGAATTTCCTTCCCTTTTAAGGCTAGATAATATTCCATTGTTTGCATATACCGCATTTTGTTTATCCATTCATCTGATGATGGACACTTGGGTTGCTTCCACATTTTGGCTATCATGAACAACGCTGCAATGAACATGGGTGTACAAATATCTCTTCGAGACCCTGCTTTCAGTTCTTTTGGTTATATACCTAGAAATGAGGGAGTTGCTGGATCATATGGTAATGATATGTTAAATTTTTTGAGGAACCGCCATACTGTGTTCCATAGTGGCTGCACCATTTTACATTCCCATCAGCAGTGCGCAAGCCTTCCTATTTCTGCACGTTCTTGCCAACACTTGTCATTTTCTGTTTTGTTTTATTTGTTTTTCATAATAGTACTTTTTTCCTTTGGTTTTCCTTCCAAACGGGCAATTTATCTTTTCCAGTGTGAAGAACTTCCAGTTCACCCCCTTTCATTCGCCACGAGGGTGGTTATCTCACAAATAATATTCTTCTAAATGATGCAGACATCCACTTCATGAACACGACAGCCCCTGTAAGTTTGCATTCAGAACTGAAGTGCTTTTCCAGAGTTCAGAAGTTTCGGGAAACCTGTTATCTCTTCATGGAACATCCTGCGGGTGATTGCTCTTTCCATTTTTGCTAGGGAAAGTTACTACCCTTCAGGAGAAGGGAAATAAGGCACAGGAATGAATAATGTGGGAAAGAAGAAGAAATGCAGGCTATAGAGGTAGGCCTCTGGGAACTTAACTCCTCCTGGGCAGTGGCTGCATGGCTGTGTGGCCCTGGCCAGCGCTGAGCCTCAGTTTCCCCAAGTGAAAGTGAATAATCATGCTTGTGTCATAGGATTGATGCCATATTTGAATGAAAATTTATTCATATATATACAATACACACATATACATATATATGCATATGTATCCACAAATGCATGTGTATACACACACACGGTTTTTTCTGTGAATACTTGAATGTGATCAATTCAGATGTACTATTTTTTCAAGAGCAATCATTTTTTTAACTTGGCATCTCCTTTGTTCTTCTCTCCCGACCCTTGCAAACGTTACCCCCTCATAACCAAGTAGCCCCTATGAACTCTCTAGTGTATATTTTTCCATAATTTTCTCCATGCTTATATATCAATAAATACATATTCATACGCATATGGAAAGTTGTGAAAGCCCTTATAAAAATGGGATGTTATACACGCTTTTCTGCATTTTGGTTTTCTCACTCAACATTTCCTCACGGAATTCCCTCCAAATCAAGCGGCAAGCTCTAAGTCAATCTTTGTAATGGCTTAATCCGTGGTTTGACTGTGCTGTAATTTATTCAACCACCCCCTCTTGGTGAGCATTTGGTTTTCCTGTGCTCCACATGGCAGCCTGAATGCTGCTCAAGGACCGTGACTCGGCTCCTCAACGCCCTCCAGAGGCCCCCTTTCTTACTCAGAATGAGATCCAAAGGCCTCACAATGGCCTGCGAGGCCCTAGATGATCTGCACACCCTCATTTCCCCACCGTCCTCTCTGTCCCGGTATTCTCTGCCTTGCTGGCTCTGACCCAGCCACACTGGCCTCCTTGCTGCTCCTCGGACCTGTCACACACGCTCGGACCTCTAGGCCTGTGTACTTGCTGTTCTCTTGGACCTAGAACATTTTCACAGGTATCTACATGGCTCACTTTCTCACCTTCTCCAGGACTCTATCCCAGCTTCTAAATAAGCAACTGGTCTTCCCTCCTGTCTTTCCCTGTCTCCCTTCCCTGCTTAATTTTTCTCCCTAGCAGTTATCACTCATTTATTTGTTTGTTATCTGACTCCCCCCATTAGAGTGTAGACTCTACAGGGCAGGCATCTAACTGTTTTGCTCAATTCTATATCCTCAGTATCTACAACCATACCTCGCACTTAGTCGGGTTCAATAAATATTTATCAAGTGGATCAATGAATGCATGAATAAATGAACAAACAAAACTATGTAAGTCAGTGAGGGATGTGGGCTGTCATGGGACACAAATAGCATCTAATCAGAACCAGGACAGAGACAATTTTCATGGCCCTATCAAACTAAAGTTTCACCAAAATCCCAGCTAGGAGGAATTGGACATAACACTGGAATTGCACTGTATTGAGACTTACGTGTTAATCACACATATACACACACGTTGCTACTCACTAAACTATAGAGAGCTCATTCCACGGGATAGATCAGCCAGTGTTGTCTTTGTTAAGTCCAGACTCAAACCTGTCTGGTCCCATCAGAGAGAGCTCTGTATCCAGTAGGTTATAAATGAACAAACTCTATTAGAGTACGGTACAGTAGCCGAGAGCACTTCCTCTGGAATCTGGCCCCTTGGGTTTAAACTCCAGCTCTGCCAATTACCTCTGTGTGAGCTTGGACAAATTACTTAACATCTCTGTTCCTCAGCTCCCTATGTGTCAAATGAGAATAAGAAGAGTACCTACATCAAAAGTTTCTTGTTCCATGGGGCAAGTGAGTTGATACATGTAAAAGACTTAAAACAGAACTTGGCCCACAGCAAGAATTCATATTATAATTATTATAGAGGTTAAGAACACAAAGTCCTGAGATGGATGGCCTAGGGTCAAACCAAGGCTCTGCTACTTACTAGCTGTGTGACATTGGGCAAGTCACTTAACCTCTCTGATTCAGTTTCATCATCTATAGAATGGGGATAATCATAGTCTCTACTCCAAGAGTGTTGTGAGAATTAAATATGTTGATATATATAGATCTTAAAATAACATCTGACCCATATTAAGTGTCATATATCATGTAGTCATCATCATCACCATTATCATCACCACCATTATCATCATCACCATTGTCATCATCACCATTATCTTCATCATCATTATCATTATCACCGTCATCATCATTATTGTCATCATCACCATTATCTTCATCATCATCGACATCACCCTCATGATCACCATATGTGTAGCCCAGATTCTGAGTTACAGAGAAGAAAGAGCAGATGAAAATCATCTCCCTCATAAGAGCACTTAAGCAACACCTGTCCCTTCCCAGGCCTGCCACACATCACACATGCAGTTCTACGCTTTTCCCAGCAAACTTGTACCTAGCATGTATCCTAAACCACCGCTCCTCCTTTTCCTCTTCATCAATAGAGTCAGTCAATTCTTCTGAGCTCCCAGAGCACCTTGTCTTTGTCCCCAGTTCCCCTTCCCTGGCTGGAGGTACTGCAGGTGGCCCCATCACTGAAGTTCCCAAAGCTGTGACTGTCTCTCTTCAGAAGCTGTGGAGGAGACCGAGACCAGGAAGGCCAGTGGAGGTGGAAATCAGAATGGGTCACCACAGGGCCAGAAGCAGAGGACAGAAGTAGGAACTGAAGAGCTAGCTGTTAACCTCTCCACTTCAGTGTCTTTCTCTGTAAAATGGGCTTAATAACCATACTGACTCCATAGCGTCGCTGTGAGGATTGAATGGGAGAAAGGATGAACAAAGCTTAGCCTAGTGCCTGGCATATAGCGAGCAATGATGGGGAGGAGGAGCAGTTGGGAGAATCCAAGTGTGCTTGAGGTGTTAATGGAGCACAGAACATGAGTTTTGCAGGGGCCAGAGATACAAGCTGAGGAGTGGGGGGGTGCAGTAAACTGCATTATCTGCTTCTCCCTAGGGAGGATTATACTCGCCTGCTCCATAAAGGCAGTCTTGGCTATGTGATCTTTTTGGCCAATGAAATGTGAATGAGTGATGTGTTACCTCTGGGCAGCAGCTTTAAGAGTCAGTACACGGGGTTTGCTGTACTCTCTTTTCCTTGCCTCAGCCACCATGGAGCATGGTTTGAGATGAAACCTCTATCTGTCTGGAGAGCTGAACTACCGTGATGATCAGAGTCCTTTTGCTGGCTTGCAATTGGTGTGTAACATGCGTGAGAAATAAGTTTTGCTTCAATCCTATAAAATACAGAATTGTTAGTTGCTGCAGCCTGAAAGCATCTTGGTGTTGCTGGAGCCTGAAGTCAAGGAGGAGAATGTCAAGAGACGCATATGGTGGGTCGGTGAGAGTCAAATCAGAGCCCTAGTGTGCTAAGATGCTCGAGATCTGTCCTGCAAATCATTAGAGAGATGCTTTAGCCAAACCCTCCTGCCCTTGAAGGACTCACAATCCCGTGACACATTCTTTGCATGGTGCCTAGTCAAGAGTCACATAACAATAACCAGTTCCAAAATCCTTGGTGGCTCCTTCTTTGCCAAAAGATAAACTCACAACATTTCCATCTGGCATTTAAAAACTCATATAAACACCCCTACCTATCCCACTTCTTAACAACATGAATCACCCACGATGGTCTACTTTACTGTCTGTGGAAGATGTTTTAGCAATCTTATTTTTCAGCCTTTATTTGTGTCTTTCTCTCCCATGTGTATTGGTTCTCTTCTCCTCCCAATTTGTCAAAGTCCCAGTGGAAAGTTACATCCTTGAGGGATTGAAACTCTGGTCTTGGTTAGTTTAATGGTACCCATATGAACTCTGTTACCAACTTTTGAAAACTTCTCTTAACCACTCTGGTTCTCATCAGTAAAATGAAGATTATTGGACCAGATGCTCTCGAAGGTTCTTTTCAGGTGCGACACTTGGGATTTTACATTCCAATTCGACCAAAGTAACTGCTCTCACCTCCAAACTCATTTCCTCCCTATTTTGCACATCTAAGATGCTGTCTTATGTTATCCAGCGTAAATGCCTCTCCCACCTCCTCTCTCTTCCTGAATCTGCAGAATTTGCAATCTTTGATGCATTCATTTCCCAGGTTCAGGAGAACCTCTCTTCTCCAAGTCTCATATTTCCATGTGGAGTGGCCTCCTTAATTCACATTCCTGGTCTCTCTTGTCACCTCCAGTCACTTCTCCCCTGGGATAGATGACTAACCTGAATGATGTTTGGGAGAGGGAACAGGATATTGGTGGCTTAGCCCCTTTTGAGTGGTTCTCTTTTGTGATCTGTCTGCAGAGGACACATTTGGCCTTCTCTCTGCCATTAGATCTGGAGCTGCCCCTGTGGGAGAGGCCTGTCTGTCACTGCTGGCATTACTTAAGTTTGGCTGCAAATAACAGAAAACCCAAAATGCCTAGGATTTAAGTCAGATAGAAATTTATTCTTTATCTTATGTAAATGAAATCCAGAGTTAAGCAGTTCAGGGTTAGAGTGGTGCTTCATTATGATCTTAGTCAGCTTGAGTTGCTATAATAAAATACCATAGGCTGGGTGGTTTAAACAATAAAATTTATTTCTCACAGTTCTGGAGGCTAGAAAGTCCAAGATCAAGGTCCAATTCAGTTTCTAGTGAAGGTCCTTTCTCTAGTGTGCAGGTAGCTATCTTCCAGCTGTGTTCTCACATAGCACAGAGAGTGATCATCTCTCTTGGTCTCTTCTTACTAGATCACTAATCCTATTCATGAGGGCTCCACCCTCATGACCTCATTACCTCCCAAAGGCCCCACCTCCAAATACCATCACATTGGGGATTGGGGCTTCAACGTGTAAATTTTGGGAGGACACAAACATTCAGTCCATAGCCTTCTGCCCTTGGCCCCCAAAATTCATGCCCTTCTTACATGCAAAATACATTCATTCATTTCCAACAGCCCCAAAAGTCTTAGCTCATTCCAGCATCAACTCTAAAGTCTAAAGTCCAAGGTCTCATCTAAATATCATCTAAATCAGATATGGACAAGACTTGAGGTACAATTCATCCTGTGGCAAAATTCCTCTTCAGCTGTGAATCTGTGAAACCAAACAAGTTATGTCTTTCCAAAATACAATGGTGAGACAGGCATAGGGTAGATATTCTCATTCCAAGAGAAATAACAGAGAAGGAAGGGATGACAGGTCCCAAGCAAGTCCAAAACTCAGCAGAGGAAACGCCATGATATCTTAAAGGCTTGAGAATAATACTCCTTGGCTTGACGCTCTGCTTTTCAGACCCATTGGGGCAGTGGTCCCACCCCCTAGACCATTCTCAGTGTCAAAATCTGTATTACTCAGGGTTCTCCAGAGAAACAGAACCAGAGAGAGAGAACTGGCTGAAAAGTCTCATGATCTGCTGTCTGCAAGCTGGAGATATAGGAAAGCCAATGATGTGGTCCCAGTTGAGTCCAAAGGCCTGAGAACCAGGGGAGCCAATGGTGTAAGTCCCAGTTGAAGTCTGAATGCAGGAGAAGACTGATGTTCCAGCTCTTGCAGTCAGGCAAAGAGATCAGATTCTCCCTTCTTCTACTTTTTTCTTCTATTCAGGCCCTCAACATATTGGATGATACCCACCCATATTTGGGAACATAGATTCAAATGCTAGTCTCATCTGGAAACATCCTCACAAACACATCCAGAAATAACGTTTATCCAAATATTTGGGCACTCCACGGCCAGGTCAAATTGACACATAAAATTTACCATCACAATGGCTATCATAAAAGCAGACTTCTTTGTCTTATTGTTCCATCACCGTCAACATGTAGTTAGAACCTAATGGTGGAAGACGGCTTCTTGAGTTCCAGCTGCCACATCCACCTTTCAGTCAGTAGGAGGAACAAAGGAGATAAAGAAAGACTTCTTTTTGTGGACACTTCCTAGCACACACTACTTAAGGGCACACACCACTTAAATTGCATTGAACTGAACTTAATCATATGGGCATACAAAGCTGCAAAGGAGGGTGGGAAATATGGTCTTTATTCTGAGTGACTATGTGACCCACCAAAACCTGGGAATTCTATTACTAAAGAAAAAGAAGGTTTGTATATTGGGAGCAACTAGTCTTGGCTACCTAATTCATAAGAGAAATCACAGCAAGCCCACTTAGCCATGGTCTAGAACCACGTTCATCAGTAATCAAGGAGAAATTTGGATCTCCTTTGGCCTGCCTTGTATGTGACTCTCTCAATTGTTTCAAACTCAGAAGTGGAAGAAGGAATTTATTTGTTGAAACCCAACACCTTCAACATATCATAGCAAATCAGTAGATATGGTAAACTGAATATATCTGGCTCAATTTTGTTCTGGAAACAAGGTACCAATACACCAAAGAAGCATCTTCCATCCCCCCTCCCAATAAAAACACTGGAAATAAATGAGTGTGAAAATATGAACATTTTGCTATATAAGACAAGCAGCTTATGAGAATAGCATATAACAATACTGAGAGATTGCTTTGGAGGAAGATAAATGGAAAAATACGGTCTTCTTATTTCTACCTATCCAATTCTAAAGTCAAAGAAAGATGCTAGCCATACATTCCCTAAGAGCAAGGAGCTGATATGTGAAAACTTACTTAAGTATCTTACAACTTTTTTTATTAAGGTGAGGCCAGAACCAACTTAATGCTGAATTACCATGATTTTTTTACAAGGAGAATTGTATGTTAGAGACATATGCTATTTTACGTATTAGATACATATTAGCCTCATATGTGTTAGATACATATTTTGTGTTCGATACCAACAAATCTATCCATCAATTTTGTGTAAGGGTACATATTATTCAGGAGAGAGCATTACTGCTGACAAAACATGTTTGAATAAGTAAGATTCCTTCTCGTATTCACAGAATGATTCATTTCATGTCACACACACTTCATTTTTGACTCATAAAGTACGTCGCAACAGGCTACGTAAGACTTATAATTATTGAGGCTATTTCTGTGCTGCTATTCAGCCTTTCCTAGCTCCTCTGCATTAATAACCAGTTTTTTCCTTTTCATTATTTAGTAGCCGACCAAAGAGAACTGCTGTCAGCCAATCAGCATCTTGGATGATGACTCATTTGCATTCAAAAGCTTAAAAATATTGGGTCCTTATCAACAAAAATTAAGCCTGCTGCTACACACTTAGGCACTGAGCTAGGTCAGGGGATACAGTGGAAAATAAGAAGTGGCTCCTGCTCCAACGCTCTAGCCTTCTCTTACTGACGATTTAAACGTTAGATTACATAGCCGCTAAGATCCTTTCCAGGGGAGATTTGTATTTTAATACAAAATAATTACTGCCACTGACTTGACCACTAAAAAACTGCCTTCATTTGCATTGAGCTCATCTGAACTGCACAGCAACCTCGAGAGAGAGGCATCTCCATTATTAGCCCCATTTAACAGGCCAGGAAACAGAGGCTCAAGGCAAAAAGCTAGCTCCCACATAACTTTGACTTTCACCATCAAAATTGTTTTTAAAAATCACACTCCATGCATTTCTCAATTCTGGAATTCTTTCTAGAATATCTGGATAAAAGATTATGGAGTGTTTTCAAAGAGTGTTGCCTGAATTTCCGACATCAGCATCATCTGGGGTACTTTCCTAACGGGCAGACTCCTGGGTCCCATCCCAGAGCAACTGAGTCAGAACGCCGGGAGGGGTCCAGAAGAGCGGCAGTCTAACGAACTCCCGCAGGTAATTCTCCAGCCCACTACAGTTTGAGATCCACCGGAGGAGGCCCTCCATAGGCAGAAAAGGAAGGGTGGGACATTCCGGGCAGGGAGAAGTGTACAAACCAAAGTTTGGAGTTATGGACATTTGTGGCAAACTCAGAATCCACAACGGACCAAAATTATCCATTGCATCAATTTCTAGACGGTGTCATAGTCTAACCACTGAGTTGAAAATCCTAAAGAGAGGGGCTGAAATGCCTCCAGGGCCCTCAGTGCCCCAAGTCTCTGCAACACCTCAGCTTCTTCAATCAGGCGTGGGCTGCAGCAGCTGGAAGGTCAAAAGTCTGCTCCTTTTCAAATCAGGGACACGATTTAATCCCAGACACAATCTGCTGCTGCTGCTGGCTGCAGAGATCTGCTTTCTTCCTTTGGGAGAAGAGTCTTCTTACTGAGTTACATCTGGGTCTTAAACAGTATACAGTAATAATCAGTGTACTGAACTGGAAGCCAGGGGACTCGGGTTCAAATCCTGTCTCAGCCATCATGCTCATTATATCCCTTTGTTTGCAAGTCACCAAGCTAGTTTTAGCTAACAGGGGAATTTATTGTAAAGACACGGGGTGTCTCATAGATCCCAAAGGCAATCCAGGCCTCTGGAAAGACTATTCTCTCTCTATTTTTCTCTACTTCGCTCAACACATCTGTTCATTTTTCTTTCCTTTGCCAGAGTAGCTTTTTCTACTGCCATGCTTATGGGACGGAACACAGCTGTCCCTCTGCTTCCAGTAATAGCTAACTGTTACTGTTCACTTACTTGTGTCAGACACTAGTCTAAGTAAGCTCTCTATAAGTATTATTTTATTTAATCATTACAAAAATTTCTTATGATAGGAATGCCATAATTACCCCCTTTATACAGATGAAAGAACTGAGACACAGAGGAGTTAAGTCACTTGCTCAAGGACACACAGCTAGTTCTGTCATGGTCCCCAGGTGGGCTGAAATCAGAGCCAGTACCTTTGTGTCCTGCCTCATATTCTTCCATACCACATTCATAGTCTTAATAGCTGTCTCTCTGTCTAATTTCATATTTCCAAGTAGAAGCAGATTGTATCAGTATGACAGGGGGTTGGGGTCACACAGCACAATCATGAATGAGGGGGCTGTGCTCACAGAGGTGAAAGCCGAGGAAGCCCCTGTGCTCCCCACAAAAGTGCCCTCCACACCTGCTACTCCAACCAGGTGATTTTCTACAAGCCCCTTCCCATCTTTGGGTCTCAAGCTCTTCTATCATAAAATGAAGATGAGGATCCTGCTCAGCGTTTCCCAGAATGCGCGCTGTGCAACACTGCCTCGGGGAGACGCCATGCACATAAAGAGCTCTGGGGTCCAATGGGAGATGCTGATGACTCTCTCCCCCTCTTGGATACTCACAATGAAGTCTTGTGTACTAAAGGCTCTGCAAAGTCCATTGGTGAAGGTAATTGCTTAACCTTAACACAGCGTTTCCCAAATATATTTGACTACAGCAACTCTCCCCATCCTTCGTGTAGACACTGAGCCTCCTGCTTTACAGGAACAATAGAGAAGTCAAACAGGAATGCTATCAACTTCCTGCCACCAGCCCTTCATGTCTACCTACATCTCCGTCCCTCCTCTCCTCCCCCTCTTTCGTTACAACAGCACAGGTGCCCCTTCTCCTTTCTAAGGCTCATGGGTCTAGATTCCATCTCCTGCTGCCTTTTCAGTAAACTTATATTCTCCATTTCATCTCTTTCTCTATCGTTCCTATATTTTCAAACCTCTGGTCCCCGCTCCCCATAAACCATTTAAAAGATGGTAAAGTGTCTCTCATCCTAAAGAGAAACTCTCTCTGGTTCTCACTTCCCTCTCTGGGCATCCTCTCCTCCCTTCCCCTACAGTCAAACTTCCCCAGGAGGAATCTACTCTATGCCCCACGTCTTCTCCAAGGCATTACACAGGCCTCTCCAACCTGACTTCTGACCCCAACATTCACCACTTCCAAAATGTTTCCTGCGGGGGTCATCAATGGCCTCCATGTCACTAAATCCAAAGGACAATATTTTGGTCCTATCTCCCATCTCCTCTCAACAGCATATAACACTGCTGCTCAAGCTCTCCCTCTAGAGACACTCTCCCTGTGTGGTTTAAGGAATGCAACCCTCTCCCAGAATCCCTCCTACTCCTCTGTCTGTTCCTCCCAAGACTCGTGGATCTCTATCCTACTATTAAGTGTCAGAGTCCCTCAAGGTGAGTTCTCCCATCACTACCACTCACAGCTCCGATGACTATCTCCAGTCTAGTATTCTCCCCTGAACACCACACCCTTGACATTTCTTTCTGCCCACTTGACATTTCTGCTTGCATAATTCACAGAAGGCTCAAACTCGACACATTCAGAACATGATCTTCCCTCTATAATTTGATCCCTCTCCAATGTTCCTAACCTCATGAGAGTTTTAATATCGTCCACTGAAGTGAGAAAATCTATGAGTCATCCTTAATATCTTCCTTTCCTCATCTCCCATATCTACTCCAGCACCAGGTTCTATCTAGTTTAGCTCCTAACACTCAAATATACGCATTTCTCTCTATTTCCATCACCCTAGCTGAAAATGCCATCATTTATCACCTGTACTACTGTAATAAGTGGTCCCCCTGTTTTCCCTCCTAGCCTTCTAGTCTTTCTTCAGATCCTAGCTAGAATTAACCTCTACTCAAAACACTTTGGTAGGTTCCTGGTGCTTTTAGGATAAAAACTGAAATCCTTAACATGGTCTATAAGATCCTGCCTCATCTAGTCCCTGCCCTCCTCCCAGGTTCACTTCTATTCACACTGCCCTTACTCTTGGCACTGTGTGGGTAGAGATGAGGAACGCTGGGAAACATTCTACCATGCACAGGACAACACAGCTCCCACAATAAAGAATTATCCCCAAGTGTCAACAGAGCCAAGGTCAAAAACCCCAGTCTAAGCTAATCACTTCATCCCCCTTGCTAATGACTGGTTTAAAACTCCTGCAGGACACAGCACCTACCTGGCCACTTTTATAGTCGGGGGTGAGCACACAGCCTATATTGGCTTAATCTGACTGTGGAGATGGACTGTTCTTCCCAAGGCTGGAGGATAGGTGCTCTCTCTCTCTCCTCTCTCTCTCTTTTGCCCCCTCCTTCTCCATTGGTTGGAAACAAGAAAGCACGTTGCCCTTCCTGCTGCTGACAAAAACTTTATGGCCACATGAAGAAAGCAGTACAAGAACGCAATTCATACACCAAGGATGGTAGAGAAGAGAGTCAGAGAACCTAGACTTTATGGTATTGTTGAGCTACTGGATCAACCCAACCTGAAATCCACCTTACTGCTGAACTTCATATTACATGAGATAAATAAATGTCCTAGTGGTATAAGTTAGTTTGAATCATGTTTCTGTTCCCTGAGATACTGTCCAATTGATCTGTATGGTCCCTTTCAGTCCTTTACGATTCAATAACTTTATGATTCTACATGTGGCTAAGATCCTTCTAGCCCTAGACATATTCAGTGGAAAGGTAAATAATTCTAAGGGGTGCTGGTAGAAGAAGGCAGGGAAGACTACATTTTCACCAAATTAATGAATACTTCTTTTCTTGTTTACCACTGGGGCCACTCCACATTTTCCATTTCTCTCAGATCTACTGAAGATATATTCAGGACATGATGAAAGGCAGACAATTTATTTTACTACAATGATGACAGGTGTGTTTGTGACTCCATCAACCTTGCCTTCTGCCTGTTTCTATGGCTCCAGTCCCAAGCAGCTGCTCCTTTCCCTGCTTCTGATGTGCTGGTCGTTCAGGAACCATCTATCCACCATCGTCACCGACGTCATCCATCACAGCTCTGGCAGCTGTGGTCAGTTGCTGTGACCGTTCAGCACTGTCTTTAGGACGAACTAGCCTAAATTGCTGAGTTCTGTGTTCGGACAGCCTTTGAATAATACCAGTGATAGCTAGGATTATTGGGTGCTTGTGATCATCAGCGCCCAGCACTTGACACACCTTTTCTCAACAAATCTCACAGCCACTCCATGACTCAGGCACTATTATTAACCCTGTTTTCCAGATGAGGTAATGGGCCACAGAAAGGTTAAATAATTTGCCAAAGTCCACACAGCTGGTAAATGAAGCCCTTTTTCCTGGACCATAGAAAATAAAGGCAGAGCAGATGAAGTCCCTATGATTTAGTTTGTTTTGATTAAAGTAGTTTTTTTAAAAAATTTCAATCAAAAACAATAGATACACAAGATAACCTAACCAAACAGTGTGGAGGGGGATAAAATGAAAAGTAGAAGTCTCCCTCGCCTGGTTGTCCCTTTCTAGCTGTCCTATTCAGCTCTGCGAGGGTAACACTGCTAAAAGTTTCTGGAAGAATCTTTGCAGAAATTCCCTTTGCGTATACAAAGAAGCAGGTCTTCCCTCTAAGTCTACCTCCCCCTCTTCAGGGCAGCACTCTCTTGACGCGAACCATCCTTGGCCTTTTTATTGTGTCTTAGCCAAGGCTTCCTTGCCCCTTCCTGCCCATTGCCAACATCAGCACAGTCAAGTCATCTCTGGCACAATCACAGGAGAACGAGAGGATGAGGGCTCAGTCACCAGCATCTTGTGATGAAAGTAAAAAAAAAAAAAAAAAGATCAAAGGAGAAAAATCCTGAAAAGCAGGAGTTTCCTATTGGGCAGCTCTCCCCTTCTCATGTCTAGGTTGTCACCCCAAAGCCACAGACTCTGCCTAGTCGCTGAAATGTCAGGGTGAGCCCTCAGCTGGACAGTTAAATAAACACACGAGGTCACTGGCAAAGAAAGACATTCCCAAGGAACTGTGTTGTCCTGGAGATCCCCAAGAGAAGACAGGCCCAAGTATCAATTTGGGGTTCCACCCTTTATTCTGCCTTCCCTACGAGCTGCTTTTTTTGTTGTTAAGTTAAAGTGTGGCTCTTTCAGAAAGGCTCTAGGAAATAACCGTTCAAACAGGGCCTTCCAAAGGCATTCTCTTCCAAAGGCTTGCTCTGTCTGGGAGTGGCACCTATTCCCATCCACTGCCAATTCCAGCTCACTCTCCATCTCCCCATAGCATTTCTCAATAGCATCAGCCTAAGTATTAGTGAGTAACACACATTTATTCCTCAAAAAACCAAATGAAATTGGGCAATGGGCAGTGGATCTCTCTAGGACCTAATCAATGCTGTTCATGTCTGAGAAAGACGTGCGGCTGTGGTTCAGGTAAATGGAGTGAGAGCTTCAAATCCACACCTGGAGGATTTCATGATACTGAGGACTGGACAGTGACTTTAAGAGGCGCCCTAGTCCATAAGGAAGAGATTTGACCAGCTGGTGCAAAACAAAAATAAATGAAGATGCCTTATGATTGCATACATGCCGTGAGCCCTTGATTCTAGACTAGGTAACAAAGACTGCTCCTTCCAAGATAAGGTGTAAAATATAAAGATCTAATCTTGTTTTAGACACAGCTCTGGCTCTCTTGCAATGTCCATCACCTCTACCTTGATGCCATCTACCTCCTTAGCCATACTCAACCCCCTAGCCACCACCATCACCACCAGACAAGCTGTGTGGTACTCTTCATTTGTATCACAATTAGGCTGATATTCCAAGTTCCATCTTGGGCGCAAGACTAAACCATAACTTTCTAGTCTCCAGACAGCCTCCATTGTTTGATAGTGCCTGCCTGGTAGGCCTTGTGCCTATTCGAGAGGAAAAACTGATGTTTCTGTCATGGGTACATAATTGAGGAGTTGGAAAACTGGACTGCTGTGGACTTGCAACCCTGGCAAATCCCTCCTCCTCTATCAAATTAACCTGATATTTAGCACCTCTCAGGATCTGGGCTAGGTTCATTCATTCACTCATTCATTCCACACACATTTATTGAGCATCTATTATATGCCTGACACTGTTATTGGCACTTGAGATATTTTAGTGAACGACACAAAGACCTTCGCCCTTATGCAGAGGACATTCTGTAGGGGAGTAAGGAAGAGGCAGGAGTGAAGGTAGAGACAGAGAGTAAATAATAAACAGGATAAATAAGTTAAATAAGTTAAATTATATATTATGAGAAGTACTATGGAAAAAGAAAAAAAAGAGTAAATCAAGGTAAAAGAGATCAGAAGCGATTGGGGTGCAAGGTTTAGATTACTATTAAAATAGTGTGTAGGGTAGGTCTCAGTAAGAAAGTGACCAGACAGGTGGCACAGAGTCCTTAAGAGAGGTGATCCTTGAATGCTCACGTGAGAGCAAGGTAGCCAGTATGGCTGAAGTGGAATGAAACGGGGGAGGCTGGTAGGAGATGAGGTAAGGAGAGTTGGGGAGGGCAGACACTGTAGGTACTCTACTCCTACCAGAGTAGGTGCTGTACTCTAAGGAAAATAGGGAGCCAGTGGAGAGACACATCTGTTGCTTTGTTGCCTGCCCGGCACCTATTTCCTGTCTTTCATTACACTTCAATTTTTCCACTCTTCCCCCACACTCAGTCCACATGGGGATGACCAAACCTCATGATCCAGGTTTGGACACCCAGGTCTGGCAAATCAGTATCCTAGTCATAGGGATTGGTTCGAAGGTGGACATTTGACCCACACTAAGCCTAAAATTCAATTGCAGGATTTTCATTGAGCTAAAGAAAAAAGAGGCATGCTCTTTCTGTCTGGATTGCCAAGTCGATAGAGTAAATCTGGAGCTTCCAGCAACATTGTGGCGTCATGAAGCAGCAGCTTGCCTCAGAATGATGCCAGCACAGAGCCTAGGAAGGGAGAGACACAGATTCCCGTTGACATCATTTGAGCATCTGGATCCAACTCTGCCTGAAGCTAGTGTCCCTAGCCTTTTTCATTATGTGAATAATTTTCCTTTTTAACTTGAGCTAGTTTAAGTTGGACTTCTCTTACTTGAATGGAAAAAGTACTGACTACAATACAGATGGATGCAAATTACTTGTCGTTTTATAATGGTCTTAATGTCGCCTCTTCAACCACGGGAGTAACTAATGGCGGGCAAGATGGCAAGGAGTCCGTGTGAGTTGTGGACAAAATTTAAGACAACTTCAAACCATACTCCTGTCCTCTAACTTTTACGGCTGAGACCATTAAATTCCCCACCTGTATGCCCAGTCTCACCTAAGTTCACAAGAACTTTTCTGGGCAAACATGGAAATATTGTAGTCAAAGGCTCAAATTAAAAATCAAATGGGCTTTGCATCTGGGTCCTTCTGACCCTTATAGCCCAGCTTCCCAATAACTGACCTTCTGCCTCTCCCCATGTCTGAGTTCTTTTTGGCTCTGAAGGTGCCAGGGACTTCCCTTCCTTCTCTTGAACCCCAGTGTCCCTGTGCCCGCCTGTAGTAGGTCGAATTGTTAGCCCCAGTTCTTCCCTCCTCCTGCATTCACAACCTTGCCATGGCTTCTTCGTGGATGCAATGTACTTCCCTACCCTTGACTTTGAGTGTGGCCATATGACTTGCCTTGGCCAATGGCTTATGGGCAGAAATAACAGTGAGCTAGTTTCAAGCTCAGGCCTTAAGAGGACTCGCGTGTTTCCGTTTACACTCTCATGGTTTTGTTATCATCAAAAGTTATCCCACTTTCCCAAGAGGAGGATGGGAGATTTGTGACAGCCTCCCCATCTGCAATAGCCTGAAGCTGAGCTACCCCAACCTAACCACAGACCTACATTTCAGACAGAGCTTCCCACCCAAGTCCAGCCTAGATGAACAAACTACAGCCAACCTGCAAAAGCGTTAGCGATAATAAATGGTTATTATTTTAAGCCACATAATTTTGGAGTGATTTGTTATGCAGCAATTGCTAACTGGTACACTGATTTCCTTATACTGGCTGCTGATATCACCTTCCTGGCCCAAATTCTTGCATGATCACTGACTACCTGCACCTCCTAGACATCCTGGGCAGCCTGGAGTAAGATATTTCGACTCTGAGTATCTGAGAAGACATCTCTTTTCTTTCCCATAGGGTTGCTGGATAAAATATAGGATGTCTAGTTTAATTCGTATTTCCAATAAAAACTGAGTATTTTTTAGTATAAGTATATTCTGAGCAATATTTGCAAATAGTTATCTGAAATTCAAATTTAACTGGACAGTCTGCATTTGTTTTCTGCTAAATCTGGCAACCCTACTCCTCTACTACTTACTCTGGTTGGTTTTGAAAAAAGAAAAGGATGATCGCCGCCCACCCCACCCCCCCAAACACACACACTGAAGGCTTAGGGTTATTTATTCTATCACTTCATGAAGAGTTATTTGCAATGAAAGTTTAGAGCATTTGTTCTTTGTCAATCTGTTTGAAGTGAATGCCCCGTGAATATTCTCTCCAAATTCCGAAGTGTAGAGGTGAGGGAAGGAAGATGTGTGGAGTTGTTTACACGCCACGTGCAGTGAACTGAATGAGTGTAAGGCCTCCATTTCTCTCTATTATAAAAATCTGTCCATTCTCAACACATCAGAGGTGAAATAGAGTTAAATACCAGCAGCCACGTATTGAGATTGCAAATGGCTGCTTATCATTCCTCAGTTCATAGAAGAATCATATCTTTTATTGTCAATTTGATTAAAGGTTTTAGCTTCAAAATAAAATTCGTGTCCAAGGGGCTTTCATTTTCCCTTTGATAAACGGGCATAATTCACTTTTCTTTAAAGTTATTCCAAAGAGGGTTGTGTTACAATGGGGTTTTTGTGATGCCCCAAAAACATTTTTGAAACTGTTCTTATCTTTCCAGTCTCTTGCTAACAGCCACTGCAATACTCTCTTGGGCATAAGTGTGCCTTGTCTAGCAAAAGCTCAAGAAATAAGTTTATAGCCTCTGAAGTTGGATCTCCTGGGTGAGAGGGAGAAAAGGTTGCATATAAATTCTTTTCCATAAAAGGCTTCATTAAATGACTGAAACACAGCATACTAGGTAACTAGTTCCAGATTCATTTTTAATCAGCATTTTGTGAGCACCAACTAGGTACCAGGTGGTTCATAGAACAGCGCCTCTTAACCTTGACTGCACATTAGAATCACATAGGGAGCTATTTAAAAATATTGCTCGCTGGGGCCCCCCTAGGAGATTCCAGCTCAATTGGTTTGGGGTGGGGGCTCAGCATTAGTATTTTTAAAAACTCCCTAATGGTTCTAAGATGGAGGCAGCAGTAAGCAACACTGATATACTATATGATTTCATTTATTCTCCCCAGCAATTAGACAAGAGAAGCATGAGTATCGTGTATAACATACAAGGAGATTGTTCAATGTGAAGCAGCCGCCATAACCTCCTCCTCAAACTTGGGCCTATTTCATGCTTAGTGTCATACCATGACAGCTCAGGGCACTAGGGGGCTGCAGGGTTTTGTTTTTTTTTTTTAATTGAGTCCTGTAAAAAGAGCATAAATGCTCAGAGCATCTCGGAAAATTAAATTTAACATACCAAAACATGATAGATATATTTTAAACTTTGCATTATCAAGTAGTTAACATACATAAAAGTAAAGGAACAGTATAATGAACCCCCATTAGCCACCACTCAACTTCAGCAATTATGCACATTTTCCTAGTGCTGTTTCCTCTCTGTGCCACACGGTTTTTGTTTATCTTGTTTTACTAGATTATTTTAAAGCAAATCCCAGTCACCATATTGTTCACCTGTAACTACTCCAACATTTATCTCTAACACTTGAGGACTTTTTTGTTGTGGTAGAATAAAAATAACATAAAATTTACTATTTCAACCATTTTTAAGTGTACAGTTCAGTGGCATTAAGTACATACACATTGTCGTGCAACCATCACCACCATCCATCTCTAGAACTTTTTTCATCTTCCCTACCTGAAACACTGTACCCATTAAACAATAACTCCCCATTCCCCCTTCCCTCAGCCCTTTCTACTTGCTGTCTCTGTGAATTTGGCTACTCTAGGTACCTAGTATAAGTGGAATCGTACAACATTTGTCCTTTTGTGTGTCTGGCTTATTTCACTCAGCAGAATGTCTTCAAGATTCATCCATATTGTAGCATGAAACGCCTGAGGACTTTTCTCCTGTAGCGAAATCCAATGCCATTTTCATCCTTAAAAAAATTAATATGGGGCCGGCCCCATGGCCTAGCGGTTAAGTGCGCCCGCTCCGCTGCTGGCGGCCCGGGTTCGGACCCCGGGTGCGCACCGACGCACCGCTTCTCCGGCCGTGCTGAGGCCACGTCCCACATACAGCAACTAGAAGGATGTGCAGCTATGACACACAACAATCTACTGGGGCTTTGGGGGGGAAAAAATTAATATGATATTATTAGGATGTTTGCTTCCATTTAACAGTGCCCTCTCACCCAAAACCTAGCACTTTTTTGCGTCATTCGTTAGCAAACCCGGGTCATTTGTCCTGTAGAATTGCCCACATTAGATTTGGACAGTTGTGTTCTCACTCCTGGGAAGCATTCAACATGCTCCTCCCCCCCATTATTTCCTGAAAGTTGTTGGGTGGATCCAGAGGCTTGACCACACTATTGTGCAACTTTTTGGCAGGAAGACTTCATGGGGAGTGTGACATACACCATGTTGTGCCATTCGGAGGCCAGTAATGTCTGATTGTCTGACTTTTAGGGATGTTAAGATTACTCAGGTGAAGTTACCCTGATCCTTCCATCCACCTTCTGCGTGATAGAATTTCAACATTGAAAGAAGCCAGTCTGAGTTTACGACCCCTTGCCCAGCTTTTCTCATCTGTTCAAAGGAAGAAACTGGACCAAAGTAGTTTAATGATTTGTTCAACATTATTTGTTTGTCAACCAATAGTTATCAAGCTCCCACTCCTGGGAGAACCTAAGGCTCTTTCCACGTAAAGTTTGATTGCTCCTCCTCATGCTTCCATGTGGTTCAGTTCTTAAAGAACTTGGTAGGCCATGAAAACTGCCTAAAGTAGACTGTAAGTCCCAGGAGGGAAGAGATCTTATCCATTTCTTCTCTATTGAACTCCCTGCACAGAGCATAGTTCTTGACTCAGAGCAAGGAGCTGATAATTATTTATTATACAAAAGAAAGAAAGAGAGAATGGATGAATGAAATGAATGATTAATTAACTTCATTGAAGATGCATGAACTTTTGGGGCACTTTTCCAAACATGTGTTTCTCCATCTCCTTAACACACACACATCTTCATAAAAGAATGCCGAAATAGTTCTTCTTAGATTCTGTCCCTGATTCCATTTCAACATGAATTTTAGATATTTGTAAAGAGCAGTGTGATCCTTTGCCAAGTGCCTTTTCTGGGAGATCTCACGAGGAGTCAAGGACTGGCTTTGATTTCCCCAAAGGGCTTTGAAGTCTTTTACCTTGATGCTCTGTTGCCTCTCTACAATTTCCAGAGAGCAGCTAGGGTGAAATTTTTCAAGGGCAATTATGATCATGTCATTCAGCCACTGAAAACCCTCCAATGTCCTTCCATTGTGCTTACAATAAAGCTCAAACTCCTAGCTGGGATCCCCAAGTTCCTGCCCTTCCTAGCTCATGTCCATCTCTCCAGCCTCATCTCTTAGCATCTTTCTCCCACACTGGCCTCCTTTCATTTCCCTGACCCCCAGAACCTGCAATCCGTTCCCACCAAGGCCCCTGCATCTGCTTTTTCCTCTGCCTGGCCTTCTCCTCCACAGCTCTTCCTAAAGGTGGTTTGTCTTCATCCTTCAGGCCTCTGATCCACTGCCCTGGGACAATGTTATTTAAAATGGGCCTCCTCTTTTCCATCACACTGTCATCATATGTAGTTATCTTATTTATTTGTTCCCTTGCTCGTTATCCCTCTTCCCACCAGAATAGAAGCCCCATGAAGAAAGATAATTTATTTACCTTATTTACTTATTTATCTTATTCAGCCCAGGGTCTAACTCCTAAGGTTGTGGCTTGTTCTTGGGCCTAAATGTCCACATTGTTTCTCAGGTCATAAGTAGACTGCCCTGTTCTCCCTGCTTCTCCCTCTACCTTATTCTTGTTCACTCTCCTCCCACTCTAGGAGTTAGAGTCCTGGTCCTTATCCCAGTCCCTGGGCTGGGGCTGTGCTGCTGCTGACCTCGTGGGACCCCTCTGGATCTATCCCCATAGCTCGCATCAAAGTCTTTCCCATTCCCCTTCCCCCAACCTTCCCTAGAGCAGCCAACACCCAGATGTTAAGTGCTATTACACCAAGAGCAAGCAAACTTGGCTTGTCCCTCCTCCATGGAAGGGGGAAGGGTGTCCCCAAGATCTTGAAAAGGAAGAGGAAGTGGGTCTGTTTCTCTCATAAACACTTAGAATAAGAAGAAACATCAGCATTTTAGATTTGAACTATTAAGTTGAACCACGTGAAATTCCCAGTATGCCATCTACCAAAAATAGAAGGTTTATATCACTCAACCTAAACATCTCCCGGCCTGCCTCTCCCACCCAGGCATGGCACGCAGAGCTATTGTCAGCTATTTTGAACTAATTTGGAGTGAAGAAAACATGGACCTTAATTAAAGGGCGAAGTTTGGGACCAAACAACTCTATGGAGGAGGAAGACTTCCAAACCCCTTTGCCATTGCTTAGGACACTTGAGTCAAGGGTTAGAAGGAACTATTGGTCATTCATTCTCTTCCTCAGCACAAATGCATTCAAGTCCTACTGTGTGCTAGGAATTATGAGTATAATCTAATATTATCTTTATACCTTATGTTTAATTCCAGCCTTATTCTTCCTTTCTAGGAAAGAATATATTTGTGTTATAACAGAAACAGCACTAGTTTAAAGCCAGAAAAATCATTGTTCAGCTCCCAGGTCTGTTCTGTACGTAGTTGTATGACCAAGAGGCAAGTTTCAGACTCTGAATTCTCAGTCTTTTCATTGATAAAATGGGTATAAAAAATACCTACACTCTACTTTCAGGATGAATTAAGTTGATCCATGGCAAGTGCACTCACTATGGGTAAGTTCCCTTCACTTCTCCTTTTCTCTTAAACCCTTTATTTATTCTCAAGTTTCTTCGTGGCAGCCATGGCCTCTGGTTTAAACAGGTTAGTTCAGGTTGGAGCAGACACTTATATTAAGTGGGAGAAAAGTCTAGGATAAGGTTCATAGACACCAGGTGAAGAATCCCTGATGTATGCTTAGATGGTTCAATATCAGTGGATGACTCTGACTCCGAATGATCAATGTTGCTGTTTGCTTTCCTGCTCTATTTTCGGATGTTTTATAAACACACCTCTATCAAAGAGCAATATCAGAGTTCGGCTGTCACACTGGACTTTGCCGCTGCTCAAAGCCCTAGGCCAACGTGACCACTGGTCATGACTAATTGTTGGCAAAGCTACAAGGAGGAGTCACTTCTTATATAAATTGAGAACACCTTTTGGAAGACAATTTGACAGTCCACATTAAAAACCCAGAAATGTATATAACTTGCACTCTAGAAATTCACCATTAAGAATATCTGGTGAGAAAGTAATTCATTAGATGTTCATTTATAAAAACTCCGGGTGGGAACCCCTCAATATCCAACCAGATATTTAATTAAATCAAGTATGGCTACTCATCAAATGGAATACAATTGAGCCATTAGAAATCTCATGATGAAATGAGAAATGGAATCTATTGCTAAGTGAATAAAGTTGATTATAAAACAGCACAGTACAATGTTTATCTTTTTTTACCAAATACACCAAAGTTCAACAGTGGTTATATCTGCATGGAGGGATTATGGGTGATTTGTGTCATCCACTGTGCTTTTCTATATTTTCCAAATTTTCTGCAATCTGTATAAAGTACTTATAACACTTTCAAAATTAGGAGGTAGGGCGAAGGATTAATCTTTTTGTTTCTAAGTAGTTAACTTAAACACAACTCTTTAAATAGCACTCCACCACATGGGAACAGAGCAGAGAATAGGGACAAATGGCTACTGTTACATCATGGTTATGAAATAGTTAAGGCTCAGCCTTATTGCTATTTCCCTGTTCTGTACTGGTACGTGTTTAAGGATGTTGTTGTGAGTTTTCCAGGCTACATGTAAAAAATTGCCTTGGCCAGTCTCATTCAACTCAGTGAATAATACAACGGAATGTCAGCACAGCAAGGAATCTTAGAAATCAATTTGTTTTACTCCCTTCCTTAGAGGAGGCATCCAAGCTCAGAGGAGCCAAGTGACTTGTCTTAGGCTGCAGAGCTGGTCATGTCCCTACATATGGCACTATGTAGCAAGTACATTGGGGTTCATTTGATGAATAGGGAAAGATTATCACAGATTAAGAGGACCGTCACAAAACTATCCATTTGGAACAAGGTGGGGTATAAAAAACAGTAACAAAACAAGACGAAAATGATGTTCGCCAGCATTCCACTTAAGGAGAGCTCAGCGTTTGTTTCAAGGAATGTTGTGATAAGCTTGCTTGGACTACAAGCTGAGGCCTTGGGGCCGTGAAATGGTTGGTGCCAAGGCTTTGGGAGGGGGGCCAGAACCCCTCTGCATAAGAAGAGAGCATTGTATTTGTTCCTTAAAACAGGAAGGAAAGGGAAAAAGGAAAGAGATGGCAAGTGTTGGGTCATGAAATGTTGGTGAGTAGATGGTTTTTTTTGAGGTCCATGAAATAGCTGAGTTCTGTATCCAAGTTGGGGCAACCAGTAGGCTGACTTATGCCAACTCATCCCAGTTTGCCTGAGACTTTCCCAGTTTTAGCAGTGACAGTCCCATGTGCCAGAAACCCCTCAGCCCTGGGCAAACCAGGGTAGTTATTAACCCTAGAGCAACATACACAGTTATGGGAGTTGGAGACCTCATCTGACATCTAGGTTACAAAATAATTTTTAAAAATCCAAGAGACTTTCAAATTTTGCAAAACATTGTCAAGTTTTGCAACAGGTTAAATGAGCAAAACGGGAAAGAAAACATCTCTTCTCACATCCAAATAATCTATAATTTTTCAAAACCCACTTCCTTGGCTATAACAATTCTTTAAATTATTTACAAATGTGAGAACCTTAATTAGAAAGCTTCTCTCTTGCCATTCTTGTGCCTGAAGACCAGAAATTAAATTCCTGCCCTGCCAATTGTGCAACTCACCAAACCTCTGTGATATATGTAGAAATTACATCTCCTGTAAATAAAACCAAACTTCCACATGTAAAATGGAGATGTAATTGTTGTACTACTTCAAAGTACTGAGGTTTAAACGAGCTCATGTGTGTAATGATGACTTATAAATTGTTAGTTTCCCTGGCTTTGACTGGTTAGAGCTGTTGTTTGCCTTTCTATCCCAGTTTTAGATCCTCTACAAATACGCTAACATTGAAGGCAGAAGAAAGGCAGATGTAAAGCCCCACATTGTAGTGCTGGACCAGGAGCTGCTCCCTAGACTGTAGAAGCTGCTGCCACATTTTCCTCTCCTAAGTTTTGTCACTTTTTCTTTCCTAGTCTATCTAATTCTCTGCAGCTCCAGAATGAGGATTTGGGGTGCCAGGCTCGTGCTCCTCCTCCTTCAGAGGAGAACCCGTACTTGGGAGGTTCAGACCAGGTCGGAACAGATGTACCTTCCTCCTGGTCATTCCATTAAAGCCCCTCAGGGTTTGGCATAGCTCTCATAATAGCTTTTCTCATGGTATCTTCGTGGTTGTGATGGTAAGATGGAGTAAGGGGGAGGCGATGGGAAGATGTAAGTAATACTGTCCATTGCACTCCTAAGTAGGAGTTAGGAGGATCTGGGTCTAGTGAATAGAGATTAATGGTTCTCAATCCTGCATGAGCATCAGAAGCACCAAAAAAATTTGTTAAAAACAGAGATGCCTGGGGATCCATTATAGACTTCCTCCATCTGTAGGTCAGCTATGGTCTGAATGTTTGTGCCCTCCCAAAATTCATATGCTGAAATCTTAACCCCTCAGAGGAAGGTATTAGGAAGTGGAGTCTTTGGGAGGTGATTACGTCGTGAGGGTGGCACACTCATGAATGAGATTAGTGTCCTTATGAAAAATGCCCCAGAGAGCTCCCTTGCCCCTTCTGTCATGTGAGGATACAAAGAAAAGTCTGCAACCTGGAAGAGGCACCTCACCTGACCATGCTGGCACCCTGATCTCAGACTTCCCGTCTCTAGAACTGTAAGGAATAAATTTCTGTTGTTTATAAGCTACTCAGTCTGTGGTATTTTGTTATAACAGCCCAAACAGGCTAAGACAAGCTTTATATTTTTAGCAGGCACCTGTGTATTAACGACCTCCTCAGGTAATTCCAGTGTATAGCCAGGGTCAAGAACCTTGAGTACAGCATATGTGTGGTGCAATGGGTCTCACACTGGGTGGTTCCAAGGCAAGTGGAATGTAGACTGCACTTTGAGAAAGGCTGCTGCAGTGGTTAAGAGCACAGATTCTGGAGTCAGGAAGACCTAGGTTGGGATTCTAGCTCTGCCCCTGTGTAATCAGACAAATTATTTAACCTGAGTTCTCACTTTCCTTAAGCATAAATTTGGAATGGAAACAGGACGTTCCTGTTAGATGAAAGGAGAGAGTGTTTGCAAAATGTTTAGAAACACAAAACAAGGTATACAGTAAATAGTAAAAAATGGTCATTACTCTACTTCTATTTAGTCAATTAATCCTCTATGAGCTTCAACATCCTCATCCATAGAATAGAGTGCTCTCAAGATCATCTCTAAGGTGACTCTCTGCTCCAACTCTCTACGATTGAGTAGAATGCAAAGCAGGCAATGGCAAATTTTTTCTCTTAAGGAGCAAAGAGTGAATATTTTAGTCTTTGCAGGCCATAAGGTCTCTGTTGCAACTACTAGACTCTGCCATTATAATGTGAAAGCAGCCATAATTAATACACAAATGAATGTGTGGCTGTGTTCCAATAAAACTTTATCAACAGTTTAGCCAACAGGCACTGGGCTAGATTTGGCCCTGGGCTGTAGTTTGCAGAACCCTGATGTAAAGGAGAAAAGGAGAAGGTAAGTTCTCTCCACTCTGTGCTAGTCAGAACAACTGCAGTAGTGTGTCTTCTCCCAGGTACTACACTTTTAGAATATACCAAGGCACAGAGAGGTTACATAATATGCCTGTGGTAGCTTATATTTTTCAAATACGGCCATAACAATATCTCCCATTACACATACTCTTCATACAATGAGACTTTGACACTCTTGTCGTCAAGAGGTGGTGGCCTTGTTTCTTACCTTTAACTCTGGGCAAAATTATGACTTTGTCACAGGTAGCACTCTGTGACTTTTGAGACAATGTCACAAAATGTGATACAGCTTCCACCTGGTTCCGTTAGAATACTTGCCTTTATAACCAGACGCTATGCTGTGAGGAAAGCCAAGTCACCTAGTGGAGGGAAACTAGCAGTCAGCATCACATTGGCAGTCACGTGAATAAGCCATCTTAGAAGTGGATTGTCCAATGCTAGATGAACCATCCCAACTGGGAGAAGCAGAGATGAAACATTCCTGCTGACCACCGCCCAGGTTGAAGATTCATGAACCAAATAAATGATTGGTTTTACTCTAAGCCGTAAGTTTGGAATGGTATGTTATGGAGCAACAGATAAAGAAAGTTTGGTACTGAGAATGGGAAAAAAAGTAAAATATACGACAGTGGCTCTGGAATTGGACAGTGGGCAGAAACCTAAAGGGTCTTGAAGAGAGTGTTAGTGAAAGCCTAAAGAGCCTCAAGGAGGTGTCAGAAAGAAAAATGAATAAAATGTTGTTTTGAAGCTGGAGGAAAGAGTTTCCATATTGTGTAGTGGCAGAAAATCGACAAGTCAGTCACCTGGAGTAGCATAGCCAATAGGAAATGTACCTAGTGAATATGATGATTTAGCTAAGGGGATTTCCATGAGGAATATTGAAAGTGCTACCTTGCTTCCTTTCAACACCTATGATAAAATGTGAGAGGACAGAGATGAGCTAAAGAAAAAAACATTACATACAAATGAGTCAGGATTTGTAGGGTTTGAAAATAAAACTGTGTCTCATTCCAAACCTATCCAAAATTGTCAAATCCATAAATGGCTTCAAGGCAAAGATGATCAAATACAGCGTGTGACTATAAATCCTTTTGTCAAAACTTCAGAAATATTTAAGGTGGTGCCTCAGAGATACTTTCAGACAAAAGGAATTCTAGGGATATGCGGGGTGTATATCACAGATACCCTCCATTAAATAATAGGGTTTCCAAGAATCTTAAGGGTGATGTCCTTCAGGAGACTCACAGGGGCCCAAAGATTAAGAGCCTGTCTCAAATAGCTTCATGCGTGTAACTTTTGTCTAATGGGTAAACATCAATATGGTTCATAGAAAATCCACAATGTTTTTAAGATAACTTTTCTGGTGGAAACACTGCCAATTTGGGCTTAAAGGGACAGAGACTGTACAAAATTAAAAGAGACCTTTCAACTGAGAGGTGGACTAAGAAAATTACTCAGCTGCAAACATGGGCTACAGTTTATAGAAGATAAAGGATAATTCAGAAGATAGAACCAAGAGTCCGAGGGTAAAACCAAGATCTGTGGAGAACCATTCCCAAGGAATAAGATGAGCAGGAGCCCCTAATCAAGGAGCTAACAATGTGTGCCTGGCTGGATTCCAGAATTATTATGGCCCCAAAGAGTTGTGCATTTCTTATTTTCCTCTTTGAATGGAAATGTCTATGAGGTTATTCAATGCCTGTCCCAGATTACATGTTGGGTGTGAGTAGAACAGATGACTTGCCTCTTTAGTCACAGGTCTTCAGAATGGTATTCAAACGGTTGTACCTGATGCCATAATGGGATGAGACTTGGAGATCTGGGAGAGGAGTTTGAGTATATTTTGCATAAAGGATGAATGTGAATTATTGTGGCCAGAAGATAGATTATAGAAAACTGCATTTTCTAAAAATAGTCATAACAATAGCTCCAACCTCACATCCTCTTCTTAAAAAGTAGCGTTGACACCCCCTATCAATATGTGATGCTCTGTGATTTCTGAGGCTTGGTCATAAAAGGTGGTATAGCTTCTGCCTAGTTATCTTGAAATGTTCATCCTTGGAATCCAGCCACCATGCTGTGAGACAACCCAAGCTCCCTTGTGGAGAAGTCCATGTTAAAATTGCCAACCATGTAAGTGAGCCATCTTAGAAGTGGATTTTCCAACCTTAGATGAGCCACCCCAGCTGACACATCTTATAGAGCAGAGATGAGCTGTCCTCACTGAACCCCACCTAAATTGCAGATTTGTGCTATAAATCAATGATTGTTGGTTTTTAAGCCATTAAGTTTTGGGGTGGTTTTTCACAAAGCAATAGATAACTGGAACACTTAGCAAATGGTGGAGCTCACATTTGAACATAGGCATTCTAATCCCAGAGTCCATGTTTGCAGTTGATGCAGAATGCTGCACTGCCCAGAAGCCCCTTCAGGACTGAAAGGCATATTCATTCAAATGACGGGAGTGTTGCCCACCAAGAGCTCTTGGCTCTCCAGCCACTACAGTAATTGCCCTTGGCTGAAAAGAGCCACCTTGCCCAAGATCTGACTCTCTCCAGGGGCAGCCTGCATCCGATGTCTGGTTGATGCGGGGATATAGATCTCAGCCTCCTTACCCCTACTTGGGCCAACTCTGAAGGGCTACTCTCTGTGGGGTCAGCTAAGGCCTTGTTGTTGCTGTACCACAGTCCGACTTCTCTCTTTTTCCCAATTCGCTTCTTTCACTTCCTCCACACGTGCTGATCCTGAGAGACCTTCCCCAAAACTTCCTGCACGCAAATCTCCATTTCAGAATCTTCTTCTTGGGGAACCCAAACTGCAACACTATTCTTAAGCATCATTAAAATAGTAAGCATAGAATGAGATGTCTACAAAGGTGGCAAGCTGGAGGCATTTGATAGGAATAGGATAGAGAGAAGTAAGTCTATGTAAACAACTTTTATTGAATGCCTACTGCATGGGAATATAAAGATAAGAGATTGACTTTATCTAGAAAGGTCTATCACCAATAAAAGATATAGATAATGAAACAAAATTACAATACAGTGTAATAAGTAGTTGATGAGAAGGATTTTAAAAGGGCCACGGGGATCCAGAGGGCCAGGAAAGGTGTCTCTGATCTCGGAAATATGGGAGAACATAGCAGCGTATAGAGATCCATAGGCACTGTCGAAAATACAAAAGGTTGGGAAATGGTAAATGATGTAGCTAGAAAAGTTGGCATGGGCTAGACCAGGAAAGGCTTTGAGTACCCTGGTTAGTGGAATGCATTTTCCTTTATAGGAAATTAGATCTTCACTGAAGCATTTCAAGAAATGGACCATCAGTTATATCCACATTCTAGAAAACTCACTATGGCCTCATCTTGGAAGATGATTTAAAAAGTGGCAAGACTGGAGACAGAGAGAGCATTTATGGTTTGCTGTTGCAATGATCCAGATGAGAAATTATGATCTTTTTAATTATTATTCAGTGGTGACGACTAAGAGAAATGGAAAATCTGTACCTCTCCCCCAACTGCCTGCCAAAGATTAAACCATCTAATCTGGGCAGTCTATGCTAAATGTGGCTGCCTGTACTGATTAAATTGAGCAATTAGCTGATTAATCCTCTCCTCCACAGAGAGGCTGAGAAAGCAGAAGAAACAGCAGCAGTTCACCAGTTTCACAAGGGCAAGTTAGTTCCTCTATCCCCCGGCACTCCAGAAAAAGCACCAGTTCCTCAAAATGAAGATATATGTTAGACACTTCTGTGACACGCCACTGCCTGGCCAAATGTTGAGACATTCTGAGTACCCCTAAGGAGTGGCTTCCCTGTTCGAGAATGTCATGACCACTCCAAGGACTTTTCTCAAGGATGAGGACGTTTCTGCTGGCAATGTATTATCAAAAACATCTAGTCCAGCTTGAGCCAGGACTTATTTGTTGTTTGTGTTTGTCTTAAAAACATTCATCAGCCACCATTTTCTTGGTTCACAGGCAAGCAGAGACCTGTGAAAAATGCAACAAGCCTGGAGGACGTCACTTTCATGATTGGCTTGGAATGGACTAATCCCAACATTAGGGCATCTAAGAGCTCCAGAAAATTGCTAGAATCCTTTGAGATCCAGTTCCCTTGGGATTAGCAGGTGGTAATGGAGGTAGGGGAAGAAGTTCCTATTTTATATTATTAACTACAATCTATACACACATCTACTTCAATTCGCTTAAAATTTTAATTTCTTAAAAGAGGTTTACATGAACATATTAAAAAATTAGATAGTATAACAGATTATAGTAAAAAAAATTTCTCATTCACCTTGTCTGCCTTTTCTCCCATTCTCAATTTCCATGCCAGAGAAATCATTGTTTCCAATATCTTCTATATCCTTCCAGTGATATTCTATGCATATATAAGTATATATATATATTTTTTTTACACATATGGTAGCATACTAATCAAACCATTAGGCATCTTGCTTTTTTTAACTTAATAATATACATTGAAGATCTTTCTGTATCAGTACAGATAGAATCTTCTTATTTATTTAGCAGCCACATAGGGTTCCAGGATATGGTTGTGCCATATTTTATTTAACCAGCCTCCTTTCAATAGACATTGAGATTGTGTCCAAAATTTCGCTACTACAAATAATTCTGCAGTGACTATCCACGTGTGTATTTGTACAGATGTGTGCATTTATCAAGTGCATAAATTCATAGAACTGGAATTATTGCACAGAAGGATACGTGCATTTAAAATGTTGAAAGATACTGGCAAATCGCTCTGTAGCTTTGCTCTTGATGCCCCACCATACCCCTCCCTCAGTCACTTGTGGCTTCCGAGCCCCTGCACCTCTTTGCCTGAGGCATTTCCCTGGCTATAAGAGTGTGCTTTGTCCACCCACAGGGTAGGCCAGAAATGCTGAGGAGTGAACATACACAAGAGCAGTCCTCAGTCAATGACAAATAGGAGCTGATGTATAAATGTCCCACTTTCTTCACCCTTTGGCAGAGGATAAAACTATAGAGGTCCCGAGTGGAACTGAGCCTCAGCTGTTCACAATGGTCACCCTCTCATTAAGTAGCCTTCTATTGGTTTCCTTTCCTTTCCTCTCTCGTTTCCCCACTCCCTTACCAGTACTACATAGGATCAGCAAATAAACCACTTGCCTTCAAATCTTTGTCTCAAGGTTGACTTCTGAGGAAACTCAAAATGTACCCTCCACAAAGGTTGTAATAATCTGTACTTCCACCAGCAATGTCTGTTCCCCATCCCCACCTCAATTCCATTCCCACCCCAACTCACCGTCAGTTTTATCTTTTAGTCATTCATTTATTCATTTGTTCGTTCAACTCACCGTCTGTTTTATCTTTTAGTCATTCATTTATTCATTTGTTCATCCACTCGATAGATATTTGCTGAGCATTTTCTGTGTGTCAGGAAGCTTGCTGACCCCTGGATACAATACAGAGCACTGGAGATCAGACATACTGTCCCCATTACCTTCATTCCTCCATTAAGTTAACACCTAAATTTTTTTAAGAACAGTAAGTCCAATATTATTCCACAGTGGAGCAAAAGCATTTAAAATGCATAATCTTGACTAAAGTAACACACGAGTGAGGGATTCCAGCAATCTGTAATCAGCAGCAACAAGACTGGTTCTCAAACTCTTCCCAAGCTTGCTGAGGGATGGGGCCAAAGAGAATAAGAGATGTCAGATCCCTGAAGTAGGTCAAGAGGACCTGAGACAGATCTTCAGAGATTCATGTGTTGATCCAGACAAGGGTCTGGTCCAGGACAAAAAGAAGCTTTGTACCGAGCAATTTTGTCATAAGGCTGCAAATGTTCTGCTTTCATGATTTATGGACGTGTTTTTGTTTTTCAGACTGCCTGTTTTCATAGTAAAGAGCTTTATTCCCGGAGTATTAATTAATGGAGATATTATTGTTCGTAAAAGAACAAGAAGGAAAGTCACCCCTATCCTGGATAAATGCCACAGTCTGCCTTCTCTGCCCCTAAGCCAGGCCTGCCAAGCTTTGCTGGGAAGAGGTCCCTCCATTCTATAATCACCAACTCCAACCACAGCTGGGCCCTCGATGCTCTGAATAACACTTGTACTTGTCCATGGTCGACTTTCTCCCATTCTTCTCAGTGGCTCTTTCGCACTTTCTCCTTCCTCTTTAAACACCCTGCTCTTCTGGTTTTTCTCTTGCTCTAAGCGCATGAACCTCTTTTCTATTTTAAGGAAAAAACTGGGCAATCCAAACATGGGCTTCTCCATCCACGAACCTCTCCACAAGTGCCTCCATCCCCTGCTCTTGGTTACTGGCTTCTCTACCCGAGGACCTCACCTACTTCCTCTGGTCCCCTCCAACTCATTACTCTACAGCTCACCTCCCATACCTTCAGCTTCTCGAGGCTTCATGACAGCGCTTTGTCTTCAGCAAATAAGCACGTGCAAATTTCTCCATCTTTAAATAAAAAGGCTTTCCTGTCATTCCCTCTAGCTGGCTCCCTCTCTCATTTCTTTGATGATTTAATGCTTCGAAAGAATCCTCTATCCTCACTGCCTTCTCTTCTCCCCCCAAGCATTCCTAACTCCTTGTATCTTCTTGCACCCACCACAACACAGATACTGTTCTCCTTTTCCATGTTTTCAAGTCCAATAAACTCCTTTCAAATCGCACCTTACTCAAAATCTCTATAGCAGTGGTTCTCAAAGGCTGTCCTTAGACCAGCAAAAAAATCATCACCCAGGAATTAGTTAGAGACTTAAATTCTTGGGTCCCACCCAAGACTTACTGAATTATAAATGCTGGGGTGAGACCCAGCAATCTGTGTTCTTGCAAGGCCTCTAGGTGACTCTGATGTACACTCTGAGTTTGACTTCTACACTGCTAACCTCTCCTCTTCCTTTTCGAAATTCTTTCTTCATTTGGTTTCTGTGAACTAGATATTGCTCGTTCTTTTACATTTCAAGCTGTTTCTTTTTAGTCTCCTCCTTCCCTTCACCCATAAATATGGTTATTCCTGGTGCTTTAGTCTCACACTATCTTCTGTCCATGTGATGTCATCTATTTACAAAACATTAGTTACAACCTTTATTAATCAGGACTCTTGGTTATAAATGGCAGAAAATGCAATTCAATTTAAGTGAATTTAAACAAAAGATAGAATTTATTGGTTCACATAACATGCTTGTCTTGATCCAAGATCTTAAATAATGTCATCAGGATTTGGCCTCATTCCCTTTGTCTCTCAGCTGTGCTTCCATCTGAGTTGGTTTTGTTTCTAGTCCAGGTTCCCCTGTGCAGTCCCTTGAAACTCCAAAAGTACATGTTCACAGTTTCATGGCCATGCTGGCTTATGGGCCCAGCGTAAAGCAATCATTGTCACCAACAAAGTAGAATACGATGACTTTCTTAAGCCTGAGTCTCATCACCATCCCTGGAGGTAGGAGTGAGGTCAATCTTAACCAAACTGACACTCATTTATTTAACATACATTAAGTACCTACTGTGTGCCAAGTACTGCTCTTGGTGCTGGGAATGCAACAATGAACAACAAAGTCCCTCAGTTCATGGAGCTTGTATTCCAGAGGGAGATAGGGGCAATAAACAAATAAAATGAACAAATAAAAAGATAACATAAACACAGGAGGATAAAGGGATAGAGAGTAATGAGGCTGCTGACTGGAGACAGGGGCGACTTCCCAGAGAATATCAGGATGTTGTTAACAGAAGGATTAATGAATTCTAGGTGCGTAAAAACAAAAGATACAATTCCCAGGTCTACATCTTTAACAATTATATCAAATTGCCCATCGACCCTGTCACTTAATAAGGAAATTGAAATGTCCCAAACTGAAATCAGCATATTCCCTACTTTTCACTTTCTACTCAGTTTTCTTTGAATTGATTTTTCTTTTTAAATAAGTGATTTTTTTAAACTAATAGGAATCAGTATCTTCTTTCCACCCCCTCATATTGGAGATAATAATTAACAAGGGTAATAGAATGGAAGCCAAAGAATAGGAATAGAGAGAAGCTACAAGGACTATTTTTGAGAAGTGTGAGGTAGGAAGCTTATTGAACGATGGTCAGGGTGAAAAGAAATGACCTTCCTAAGAAGTCCTTCCAATCCTCCAACCAAGTACTCTGGGTAAAACCTTAAATTTAGAAGGACTTAATTTGTCCATTGTCTCTAGCTTCCATCTGATGATTCACGATATGTGCAAAGCCGATTATCCAATTGCCCAAGCCCAGTTTCACTCACCACATCAAGCCAATTCTGCATCCTTAATGTTTCTGGAAAGTATTCTCTGACCTACATTCTTGTGACCACTTCTCTAGTCCATGGACCATCATCTCTTTTCTGAATATCTCATCCGAATCCTACCCAGTCTTCTTGCTTATAGTCTTGTCCCCTCCCCCAATATTCTCCACATTATTTGGGGGATGGTCTTGGATTTCCTGAAGGTTGACTTGATGTTTGTGTTCAAAAATCGAACATGAGGCCACTCAGCCTGATTATGTGTTTTCTTCAGCCACATTCATCTGCTCAGGTGCAGGCATGGAGTTCAGAGAGATTCAGAGTTGGGGTTTTGCCTGACAAGCACGATGGGAAGAAGGATGGATAATGTATATATACACAAGCGGATGGGTTAAAGTGATGAGTCATGGAATCTAAGTTGGATAAAGAGGGAAGCAAGGGCATGAGGGGATAATAGACAGGAAAATATGGATTGGATAAATCAAAGGATTGGAGACTTCAATTGGCGGCAAAGAATGGATAGAGGAAGAGTAGTAAAAGAAGTGAGCTGGAAAGACAGAAGATGTTATGCAGGGAGTGGGATACTTGAAGATTTTGGAGATAATTCTTTTTGTTTATTTGTTTGTTTTCTTCCCTGAGAACATGTTTATCTAGCATATTCTGAAATCAATGAAAAACTAATTGAATTTGATTCATGCTTCATCATTCACATTGGGATTTCCATGTGATAATATGTATTTGGTAATCTAAGTAAGGAGAAAAAGCCACAACTGCAAATAGGGATTTGAACCCTGGACTCTTGGATTAAAGGTCTGATGTGCTACCAGTTGAGCTATCCAGGCTAGAGGTAACTCAGTTAACAACATCTATGGTATAAGCATGGCGGGTGATAGCTGAGGTAGACTAGAGGAACAGATGATTGGATGAGAAGTGGTCAAGGAGTTGAAAGACCAGGTAGTCAGATGGACTGTCCATATGGATGCTGAAGTCCTCAAGAACGGCGACAAGAACAATAGTGGAAAGAAAGGCAATGATCCAAACAACAAATCTTCAATGAACAAAGGGGAATGACCAGGAAGACAATGGATAACAGCAACAAGCTGGGAGAGAAGTGGCATATTCTGATAGCTTGTACTCCAAATGAGCTAGACGTGGAGTAGCTTAGAGAAGAGAGAGTAAAAATCAGAAAGCAATTATAGGGAATAAGGAGGACACTTATCCATCATCTCCAGACTTTGTTGTGCATGAAATATGACAAGAAAAAAGGATACAGTCCCAAGAGAAGGCTGGAAAAAATCACTATCCTTAAGAGGGAGATGAATTTCAGCTAGAGCAAAAAGGGGAAGCAAAATAAGATGAAGAAATAGGGGATTTTGCTGATGACATGTCATGAGTTCCAGAGGGCACAGTAGAAGAGTTTGCGGAAGGGATATAGAAGATTAAGTCAGATTAAGTAATGTGCAGAGCAGTATAGAGAGTTCCCATGATGAGAGGTGACCTGGAATGTAAAGAGAGATCAAAAGCAGGATCAGGTTAGTACATGTGATCTTTTAGAAGGAGGTGGTAACCAGCTCTGACTGTAGCCTCCCTTCTGAGACTAGTCTCCGAAGCAGTTTTCAGTGATGAGGTGGGAAGCGTTGGAAAGCAATATGATCTTGCTAAAAAGCCTGAAAAGCTCTGTTAGCCTTTCATGGAACCCCAAAGCAATTCCTATTAAGCTCTGGGTAAACTGTAACCTTTCCAGGAATTCTTTGTATTTTTAAAAGAGGCTCTTTTCCTTAAGTAGATGGAGGAAAGGGATTTTGAGCCTCTGTATCTTGCCTCCTCTGACCTACCTTTATGTATGCTCCTACTTCACCTCAGCTAATCACCTAGAGAATTATTATGGTAGAACAAAGATTACATTTGCAACTCTCCCATCATCAAATCACCAAAATCAGATAAATGCTAATATTTGATGTCATGTCTCTCAAAATTACAGTTGGTAAATATAACAGAAAGATCAATGTGACTATTTGTGGTTTGAATAAAATTTCAGAATCTGAAATCCTCTTGAATAGTTGTTTAGGTTGAATATTTAGATTTGGTGTCCACTGTGGATTAATGACAGGGATGGTAAATTTTACAGTAGGTGATAATTTCTAAGGGCTTTGCAGTCATTCACTTTAGCTGGCTTATTTCTCAAGGCTTAAATAAATTTGGAAATACTCAAACAGTTTGAAACAGGTCACGCTGACCTTGACCCAACTTTTCCACCAAGGAGAGGCCATCAGGAAACTCTGTATACAGATAACACAAAATATGTTCCCAATTGAAGAACTTTATAGGTTAGTGATTTATACTAAATATATACAAACATCCTCATACTAACAACATCTACTACTATTATCTACTACTATTAAGCACTTTTTGTGTGCTCAATCTGTGAAGCAGGTATTGATATCCCAATTTTATAGGTAAGAGGTTTGCCAGAGAATGAATAACTTGCCCAAGGTCACACAAGCAGTCGGTGATGCTGCTGGGATTTAAATCCTAATCCAGAGGGCCTGGCCCGGTGGCGCAAGCGGTTAACTGCGCTCGCTCCGCTGCGGTGGTCCGGGGTTCACCGGTTCGGATCCCGGGCGCGCACCGACGCACTGCTTGGCAGGCCACGCTGTGGCAGCATCCCATATAAAGTGGAGGAAGATGGGAGGATGTTAGCCCAGGGCCACTCTTCCTCAGCAAAAAAAGAGGAGGATTGGCAGATGTTAGCTCAGGGCCGATCTTCCTCACAAAAAATGAAAATAAATAAATAAATCCCAATCCATCTCAACCCAGGATTATAGATAGGAAAATTCACAGAGAATGAGTAACTTGCCCAAGGCCATAGAACTATTCGGGATAATTTTGGGATGTAAATCCAGGTCTTGTCTCAAGTTCTGTGCCACCTATTTTGGGGGAGAGTTATTTACTCTTTCCAACATGATGCTTGTGTCCCCCCACCTAAACCAGCCTGAAGCTTGGCTTATCCACCCGAAAATCTGTTTCTAAACTGTTTTTCTCTTAGTGGCGCCTCTCTTTTCTAAGGCACACAAATCTAGAAGAAATGCTTTTCCCAGGAAGGTGCTCATCAATGCATCCAAGAAGCTGTCCTATTTATCATTTGCCTCTTCTACAAAGTGCCACACGAGTGAACATATGTAGCAAAAATACACATTTCTTCCCTCTTGTTCTCTTGCCCAGTTGAGATCACCATAGCTCTGTACATTATCCCTCATCAGATATCTCTTTCTCCATTTCAATGAGATATCAAATGAATAGGCAGTTGGACCTGAGAGGGCTTCTAAGGTTCCTTCCAATTCTAAAACTCCATGAGCCTATCAATACTGTACTTCGGATTGTTGTCTTGAAACATGGTACGTTAAACACTAGCAACAGATAAATGCTTTTATTGCCCCCCTTATCACCCAGCAAGAATATGCATAGTAATTATTTTCAATGTTTGATTTGCATTTCTGTAGTTTCTTCTATGATGTCGAGTAAAAAGGTTTGATCGTGAAGTGGGAAGATGGTTGTGGGTTTCTGTATATGTCCATCCAAGTTTCCAAGTACTTAGTAGTAAGATGAAAAGATGACGCTGATTGGCTTGTCTTTGAGGCTGAGGATAGGTATGTATTTATCAAGTGGTTCATGTTCTTCATCTAGATGTCTACAAATTGACTGTTTTACAAACTGTCTTGGCAATTTACCAGTTGAGCTTTGTCTATTGCAGTTTCTGATTTTCCATGATTTTTATCCTGGAAGCTACCCACCTACATCTAGCACAATTTTGGTACAGTTCTATGAGACAGATTAAATTATTCCCTGTCAATACACTAAAATTATCATATTTATAATTCAGTTATATAAGCAGCAGTACCTAATTCACGAATAATTTGTGTTTTAAATGTTCATTGACTCAGAGAAACCAGAGGTTCATGAAGAAACTGAGTCCTGGGGACATTAACCCACTTGCTTGACTATTGGCTATGAAGTCACACTACAATACATAAGTCCTTATATTTATCCCAATTTTCTTTTTACTTAACCTACTTTTAAGAGATGTTTTCTTTTTTTTCCTAAAGAAAATACTGTTTCTATCCAGTTGGAATCAGATCTTTAGAAATCCTTGGCACTGATAAACTGTGATTTCTCCTGCTTCCCATAACAATAATTTTTTAAAAATTAAGTGGACAAAAGTTCAACAAAATAATGCTTGTGGTAAAAGGAAGGAGAGAAATGAGGTGGTAGCTAGATGGGGAAGGAGAATCAAGATTGGAGAAGTGCCAGCATATTTATGTGCTGATGAGAATGATGTAGGAGAGAGAACTAATTGAGAACACAGCAGAGAGGGGAAGGATTTCTGGAGTGAGGTCCTTGAAGAGGCAAGAGGGGATGCAAGTGGCAGTTGGCCTCAACTAGGAGCATGGACTTTTATGTCTAATAATAGGAAAGAAAACAATATACATGGTGACAAAAAATGGGTGGGTAGGTGAGTATTGTGGGAGGAGCTTGCAGACAGTCTCTTATAACTACTTCTATCTCTTTGATGAAACGGGAAGTAAAGTCTTCAACTAAAAGTGAGGATGGTGGTGGAGGTGGCAGAGACTTTGGGAGAGAAGAGATCTGAAACAGCCATCTACAAGAGGAGGTGGGTGAACAGACAAGGGAAATGGAGTGTGATTGCCAGGCGAGGTCAAGGGCCCATTCTTCCCTCTCTGCCCACCATAGCAATAAAGACATAACAATAATCACTTAATTTAGCAATTGATCACATGTTCAATTTAACACTTCATGGTTATATCATCTCTTATTTTTTTTTTCCCCGAAGCCCCAGTAGATAGTTGTATGTCATAGTTGCACATCCTTCTAGTTGCTGCATGTGGGACGCGGCCTCAGCATGGCCGGAGAAGCGGTGCGTTGGTGCGCGCCCGGGATCCGAACCTGGGCCGCCAACAGCGGAGCGCGCACACTTAACCACTAAGCCATGGGGCCGGCCCCTATCATCTCTAATTTTTTTATGTTTAGTGTCTCTTAAACAAGATAGCAAGCTCCTCAAGGTCATAGATCATGTCTTGTATTTCATTGTGTCCCTACCGTGCCTTCCAAAGGAGCTGGGCACATAGCAGAAGTTCCATGAACAATCACTGCATTCAAATAGAACCATAACGGCTACCTCTCTAGAATCAAAAACTGTCCTGATGGGGCAGAGCTCACAAGCCTGATGCCAACGCAGAAAGAGAATGTGATTCGGGATGGTTGATTTTGAGCTCCTTGGTCTTTTTGGCTTGGAGATTTTGGCTTGGGGGTCATGGTTAGGAGGGCACCAACTAAGATGCAAATATCCACACTGGAGAGTCATCAGCTCCGTTCAGACTTCAGAGGTCACTTGGGAAGACTTACTTGTGTTCATTATAACGTTGCCAGGCAGGCATGACAAAACCTTATCTGGCCCATGGCAAATACAGCAAAGTCTTTACCTGTAGCATTTAGACGAGTTAACTGAGATTTATTCTTCATCCATTTGCTTGCTCATTTTTCAAGAACATTTGGATATTTGTTTCCTACCTCTGTGCTTTCAATTTATAGAAACTACAATTTCGAATGAGGAGAACATTTGATTCAGCTTATAGTACTAAGCTTATTCTTTCAGCTAAGTGGTTTGAGGCAACTTGAGATTTTCATTTTTATTATTACTTCTTTAAACCGTGATTACTATAACAGGTAATTTTTACATGTTCAATTTTTTATAAGAACTACCTCTAGACTCTTATATTTCTAATGTTATTTCAACTTTAAATTATCTACCATCGCTCGAGTCCAGCCTATTTTCTACCTGCACTTAAAAAAAAAATTACTCTGGGTTCATGTTGTTTAGTGAAAGCCCACAGTCAGTGCCCATAGCAGAGTTTCCCTTTGTGTCTCTAGGAGGCCTCTTTTCAAAGCGGGTTGATGACACAATCAATTAATCCAGGTATTGGGTAGAAAAATAGAGACAAAAGAACATACGTTGTATTTTTAGTTCTTAGCATGTTGCCTATTATGCTCAATAACTATTTTATGAAAGAAGGAACAAATATATGAATGAATGACTACATACATGCATAAATGCATAGAAGAGGAGAAGACACGAAGAAAGTGATATGGGAGTTCAGAGGGATGATTCACCACTTCTAGTCGGTGCAGGGCTGGGGGCATGGAAGAGAGGGCAGGTGCACTGAAGAAGGACAGGTGGAACCTGTGCCAGAATTTTCAGCCTAAAGGGCTGGGGTTGAGGTGGGGATGAAGATACATTAGCAGGAACTAAAGGTACAAATGGGACAAAACATATCTAGAGTGTAGTAATCTAGAGTGTAGTAAGTCATCCAATATGGCCAGGGAGACAGATGGAGTGATGTAATATGAGGTATATTTGTTTGCGAAGACCAGTTCAGACAGAATTGTAAAGGGCTTGGGAGTTGTGTTGATTCCATAAGAACTTCAACAAAAAAGTTGGTGTGATTCAATACCTTACCCTCCAGAATAAAAAACATTGTGAAGGAGACATCTACAGACAAAAAGTCTAAACACTTTTTAAGAGGACTCATTAGAAGTTGCTTAGAACTAATTCCTTTTAGAGGAGATTTTGAAATCTAGCAACACAACAGACAAAACCGTCTTTTTCTGATCATGCAAGATGTTGAACGGTCTGATTTTACAAAGGTCAGTTACTCAGTGATACAGTTGAGCTGATCTACATCTGCATTCACTTTCCATGCCCCTAGACCTTTCCAGCGAAGGCTGTTTGACAGGAGAAATGAGCATGGTGCTGTGAGGCCAAATTGGAAAGAAAGATCTCAGATGGAAAAGTCCTATAGTATTGCCTTCACTTGCTCTTTCTTTCCTTTTTATCTTTCTTTCTTCCCACTACTTTTTACACGTTTGTTTTGCTTTGCACACACACACTTACTTAACTGGAACTATGGGATTTAGCACTGTAATTCCAAACATATCAGATTTCAAGTGCGTCTCTGTCTCAATTACTAAAATCAGACTTTCTGAGCAAAGAGAAAGCCTCCACTTTGCTCTCAGCAAATGATTGGGATATAATGAACATCTGGAATGTATACTCTGCTTCTTTACATGATTACTGATAGACCCAATCCCATTGCGTTCTTTCAGGACTATAAAAATGTGTTAACATGGTTACATCACACACTTCAGCTGGTTTGTATAAGGTATGATTTTGCCACATGATATTTATTTAAGAAAGTAAATAATAGTCCCATTCAAAGTGATGCTATACCTCAGGGCACCCATGTCAGCCCAGCCCTGGCATTTCCTGCCCATTTTCTGGACTTAACCAAATTGCTTGACACTGAGCTGTGTATATTTATTCTCCAGGCAGCATACTTTAGTAGTTCCAAGAGAATGAAGTTTTCTCTAATTTGAGGTGACCCTAGCTTCATTGTGGGTGGTTGGACTGCCCCAACTGATGAGTTGCATCTTCCAGACGTGTTTGAGAAATGGCTTTCCCTTCACAAAGAATATCCCTCTTACGTAGGGTAACACAGCCCTGGGTTTGCCATGCTTGGGACATGGTGGCCATTGAAATTTTTCAAAAGGGCTCAATGAAGATCCTGTGGAATTGTTATTTATAAACTGCAAAAAATGTAAATTTATCACCACTGGTGCTAAATGCTGACGATTGCCATTCTCTGGTTATTCCTGACTACATTTAGCGTCTGTTCTTGGTTCTTCTCTCCCGCTGAAAAGATTCCCTTCATTGCCCAGGAGCATTGGGTTTTATGTTTTGTTTGTTTCATGTTTGGGTCCTAAAAGTTGGTCAGGTTTGGATCACAAGATTCCCTTGCCCCATTGAGGCTGTCCACCAGCTCAATACCTGGCAAATTGTCTGTGGTTTGAAAACACTTGCTTTATCTGCAAAATCCACAAAAGTGAGTGGGTCAGCAAAGTCCAGACATTGGAAGATTTAACCTAGACAACCTCTTGGGAAAAACAGATGCCCTCACTTAGCAGTCCCATCCTCTCTCCAAATTTTGCAAAGGCTACAATTGCCTCTGGATGTCTCTTGCCTTCTAAGGCCATGGAGTGAATTTAACAACCTTGGCATCTTGCAGAGAAGTTGCCAGTCCGGGATGTAGGATTGCTACCTTGATGGGAACCCAAGCTGGGAAGGAGCCTGCCAGTGATTGGTGGTGCTCTAGGCCTGGTAAGATCCAGATCTGAAGTCACCATTTTCTTTGGGAAGAATCGGATCTGTAAAGCCGGGGAGCAGTTGATTAAAGAGAACTAGTTCAGCTAGTATTCACTAGCCTGGGAAAGAAGGGGGATAAAAAAGATCACAAAGAATAACAAAGACCAAAATACCAGTCAGTGAACATACAACCTGGTCTAACCATCCTGCCTTGAATTGCAGGAAAGTCAGCAAGACTTTAGAAATTGTCCCTAATCCATCACAAGCTCCATTTGGGACTTGCCAGACAGCAAAAGCAATTGCTTTCTGAGAACCCCCAAGCTGCACAGATTCTAAGGGAGATTGAGAGGGATTTGCTAGGTTATCTATCCCATGACAACCTGTGGATGCTTCAATAACCTTAGGAAGTATAGACACCAAAGACTGATCTTGCCCTGGCCTCTAGGACTCTAAGAAGTAGAGCATAAACTGTCCTTAAGTGAAAAATGTTAAGGTCTTTATGTCTCATCAGAACAATTTATCTAAATCAGAGTGGGCTTAGGTAGACAGATGTTTGGCAGTGTGAGTTGCTTTATTGCAGTTCCCACATCTAAAGCTCCAGTAAGATGACGCCCCAGGAAATCTATCCTCTGTTCTTCCTGTAGTTGGAGGAGTATAAGTGTAAGTGGCCTCCTGTCTGAGGCAGGCTTTGCCTGTGCTTCTGGCTTGGACTCTTGTACCTCTTGCTTCTGGAGAACAATTATCTATTTCTGCAGCTTTGGTTGCTTGTTTTATTTTATCAGAGGCGACATAGTACAGTGAAAAATCTGTAGGGACTCGTTTCCTTCTCTGTATTCTCACAGCAGCTCAAGCTGGAAGTAGTGCGAATGAAGACCAGTAAACATAATCTTTCACTGTTAGTTTCCCCTAAAATGCTCCAAACATGGCTGTAATCAGACTCTATCCTAAGTATACGTCTCTGAACTTTTCAGCCTGGTTATATTGAAAATGGCTTACACAATTATGCTAAACTCATGTTCAGAATTCGTTACCCTTTCTTGAGCACCAGTGAAAGTACAGCATTGTACTGTGGGGAATGTGGGGATTATATAACAAAATATTGAAAGAGATCATCCACCTACTAAAGATGTATAAACCATGTATCAGACCGATTGTGTATTAGACCAACCTGAATTTGAATCCTGGCTCTGTAATTTACTAGCCATGGGACATTAGGCAAATCATTTTACTTCTCCTAACTCAATTTTCTCTTCATTCATCCAAAAAATATTTTTGAGAACCTGGTGTGTTCTCAGAACTGCATCAGGCACTTTGAAACGAAAGTAGTAGTAGAATATCTATTTCATTGAGGTATGTGAGAATTAAGTGATATAATTAAAACAATATGAAATAAGGAATTAAAAATAATAGATATTCAATAATGCTAGTGGTTATTATCATTATTAATTAACAAATATTTATTGAGAATCTATTAAAAACAAAGCACTATGCCGGGCTAGGGATACGCTGGTGAACAATAACACGTTATGAAGACTCATGACGGGCATTAGCAAGAGAGGAGACTACTGAGGAAGGGAGTGTTTTGAAAGGCAGGAGGGAGACTTAGACATGACCAAGGGACTCTGAGGAAGTGTGAAATACATGAACATGGCATTTGAGGAAGATGATCCCAGCAACCAGAATTAGCGAGACTGCCACGCAGAAAGACTGTAAGAAGCTCATACGATAATCCAGGAACTCATCAATCCAATCTAGAACAATCCTGGGCAAATTGAGAGGAAGAGGCTGAACTTTGGAAGAATGAGGGTGAGGTTTGATGAGTGAGTACATATAGATGTCACATAAGCAAGCCAAGACCAAGACAACAATCACAGAGACTCAAAAGCTTTGAAGAATAAAGAAGTAAATTGAGTCACTAAATACACATCCACACAAACACACACACATATGCTACATTTTCAGTCAATACTAAGGACAGATAACACCTATCAATGAGTTTTTTTTTTTTCCACTGAGGAAGATTCACCCTGAGCCAACATCTGTGCCAATCTTCCTCTATTTTGTATGTGGGTCACCGCTACAGTATGGCTGCTGACAAGGGGTGTGGGTCCATTCCTGGGAACCCAACCCTGGCTGCCAAAGCGGAGGATGCTGAACTTAACCACTAGGCCATGGGGCCAGCCCCTCAATGATGTTTTAATGACTTTTTGTGAGACTATTCCTGACTATAAAAGTAATATCTGCTGAATGTAAAAACTAATAATAATTAGAAAATATAGAAAAGTATTAACAAAAAAGCTAAAAACACTTGTCATGCTGCTATTCAAGGGCCATGGTCCCCTATAAGGCCAGGCATAGAGTCAGTCTCTGGGGGCAGAAGCACATGGGAAACCTCCCTCTCTGCTTTGCCAAAGAGCAGGACATCATCTCACCCCAAACACCACCTTAGGCCTGCAACCTCTCCATTGGTCTAAACAGCAATTTTTTTTTTTTTTAGGTGAGGACAGTTGGCCCTGTGCTAACATCTGTGCCCATCTTCCTCTATTTTGTTTGTGGATCACCGCCACAGCATGGCTTGATGAGTAACGTAGGTCTGTGCCCAGGATCCGAACCTGCAAACCCCGGGCCACCAAAGCGGAGTGCACCAAACTTAACCACTGCACCACTGGGCTGGCCCCTAAACAGCAATTATTTACATAAAGGAATGAACACACTTATTATTATCCAGAGAAACTAAGCACATATGTTTATGTGTGTGTGTGCATGTGTTTGAGTGCTATGAGTGTATGTGTATATGTGTAATATGTGTGCTTGTTCACCTTAGTGGTGGGCAAAACAAAACACTGTTTATTTTCTTGTCATCAATGAGCAGTATCTTTGTAAAATACTAATGACATAGTCAAGGCAAGTGCCTATGACTTCCTTTTGGCAATGATCAGGGAACAGCAAGTGCAGAAGCTAAAGGTTTAAGAAAAATGTATGGGGGCTGGCCTGGTGGCTTAGTGGTTAAGTGCTCACGCTCTGCTACTGGCGGCCCGGGTTCGATCCCGGGTGTGCACCGACACACCGCTTCTCCGGCCATGCTGAGACTGCGTCCCACATACAGCAACTAGAAGGATGTGCAGCTATGACATACAACTATCTACTGGGGCTTTGGGGAAAAATAAGGAGGAGGATTGGCAATAGATGTTAGCTCAGAGCCGGTCTTCCGCAGCAAAAAGAGGAGGATTAGCATGGATGTTAGCTCAGGGCTGATCTCCCTCACAAAAAAAAAAGAAAAATGTATGGGAGGGAAACTAAAATTGGGAAATGTAATCCATTAACTTGAGTTTTCTTTTCTCCAACTGGGAGAAGACTATTATAATCTTTCAGTTTTAGTGAGGGAGGACCAGTGAGTACACCTTTTCAGAACCACTGGTGTGGTGGTTAATTATATTTGACGAAAGCACAATACCCAGATATTCTGTCAAACATTATTCTAGATGTCTCTATGAAGGTATTTTTTAGATGAGATTAATATTTAAATCAGTAGACTTTGAGTAAAGCAGATTATCCTCCATAAGGTGGGTGGTCCTCATCCAATCAGTTAAAGATCTTAATAGAAAAAGATTGGCCTTCCTGGAAGAAGAGAGAATTCTTCTAGCAGGTGACCTTTGGATTCAAACTGAAACTCCTCCCTGAGTCTCCAGCCTGCAGCCTACCCTGAAGATTTTGGTCTTGTTCAAACCCCTACAATTGCATGAGCCAATTCCTTAAAGTAAATCTCTAGGTAGGTAGGTAGGTAGGTAGATGGATGGATGGATGGATGGATAGATGACAGATAGATAGATAGATAGATAGATAGATAGATAGATAGATAGATGATGGATTGATCAATCCTGTTGGCTCTATTTTCTGGAGAACCCTGACTAATAAGACTGGGTTTAAATATTTATTTTGAGCTCTGAAAGAAATTGAGGACTTCATCAATATGTTGTGAAAAGGAGCAAAGTGTGTTGTAGGTACATCTGGGTGTCTGCAAGGTGTCCGTGGCATACCTTCACTCCATGCCCAAGGGTCTGTGCTGGGCAGAGGATGAGGTACAGTCTCCAAGGACCAGAAGGATCATTACTCTAGAGTCTGTGTCTGCTCTTCCATTGGTTACTCAAACTTCTGTTTACCCGGGGAACCCTAACAAGAAGTGGTCCGAAATGTTCCCCTGCAGCCATCTTTAAGTAAAAGATTAAGGCTGGAGGCTGTGTGCCCTGCTCTCAAAGAGCACAATAAAAACTCGCTTAATTGACCCACATGAAGAGTGGGATCCTCTGATGAACCAGTTTTTCTAGGAAGTTCAGGGCTCACCAGAAACAAGACGTTTTTGCCTCAACTCTTTTTTTTTTATTTTTTATTTTTGGTGAGGAAGACTAGCCCTGAGCTAACATCTTTTGCCAATCCTCCTCTTTTTGCTGAGGAAGATTGGCCCTGGGCTAACACCCATGCCCATCCTCCTCTATTTTATATGGGACGCCGCCACAGCATGGCTTGACAAGCAGTGCATCGGTCCACACCCAGGATCTGAACCTGCGAACTCCGGGCCACGGAAGTGGAACGCACGCACTTAACCACTACGCCACCAGGCCGGCCCCCTTGCCTCAACTCTTATTGTGGAAAATCTTTATCAAGTGTAATCATTTCGTTTTTCCATTAAAATCTACTTACCAGAGTATAAATACTACAATTAAATCTTTAAAAAGGGAATCTCTGGCAAGAGCGTTGGGTGATCAATCTACATCTCAGTTCTTCTTAGCCAGCCTGCTCAGACGGACCTGGGTTATAATGTAACCCAGGACCATTGTTCCATATTTACCTTGAGGCACTATGCCATTCCCAGAGTTAATCACAGATTCAGTTACATACAAATCTTTGCATACAGGGGAATCACGAGGGAATTAAGACTTTTTCCAGTCTCGCAGCTATGTGAAGGCTACTGATGGGGAGAAGAGGAGAAGAAAGGCCTCCACAGCGCCAGCGTCTAAAAGCACGGCTACAGCCTCATCTCCCACAACACCCCAACACTGGGAACCTACTCATTCCTCTACAAGCTTGTCCGTGCTGTTCCCTCTGCCTTGAATAGCCTTCACTGTTTTTTTCCATCTTGAAGGTGAACTCATGCCTCAAGACTTACCTCAACTGTTATTCACTCTACCAAGCCTTTTTCAACATCTCCAAACTCTATGAAAGGCTGGAACAAAAAATGAGTGTGAGCAAAAAGTGCCTCCAAATTATCAAGAAACAACATTAATACAATTATAGGATGGCATTTTTTATATACAGGGTCTTTGTTCTCTGCTTTTTCGTAGTGGCTATGTATTTTTTTTCCCCGAACACGTGATATTAGCTATACTGCAGTGATTCCCAAACAGCAGACACTCAATCATCAATCACACATTTTTTGTCATAACTGTCAGCCACTTGTAATACTATTTATTTACTTTAAAAATATTTTTTTCTTAAATTGATTTTTTAAGACTTAGATACATATATTTTAAAATATCCATTTCAAAAACAGCATCCCTTGCCCAAAATAGAAAGCATTCTTAGAAACAAATACCATGCAAACACAACATTATTATTAAATTCTGGGTAAAACCGCTGCCAGCAAAGACTTTGGGCTTGAGGTCCAGTTTCTCTTTGCTGAAAGCGGAGATTAGCAAGTAGTAGAGAGGCGTTGAGGACAGAGTAGTCCCCAACTGAGGCTTTCCCCTCGGTAAATTCAGGATAGAAAGAGAATTGACAAGTGAACCATGTCCACGCTTACGTGATTTTTAAATGCCGTGTCTTTGACCATCAGTGTTATGGGCCACATTTTGAACAATGATGTGGTATAAAGAGTGCAGAACAGACAGGGAGAGTGGATTCGAGCTTCCTTTACCAGCACCTAAACTGGTTTCTTAAGTCACTTTTCTATCCACCTGCCCCCCTCATTTTTCTTATTTATAAAATGAGGAAGTTGGTCATTTCACTCTCAAAGTTTATTATCTTTTTTGTGTGAAACAGTTTACCTTGATCGTCATTTATTTTCCAGACTTTCATTCAATCAACAAAATGTTCTGAGCCCACACCAGGAGTTAAGCATGGGGAATACAGGCGTGAAGAAGACACCCGTGCCCTCATGAAGTTTATGAGCTTTCTTTCTCTTCTTAGCACTCTTCCCCTTTTTGAAACTACAGTGAATCAAATATATAGCTTATGTATTTTAAAGGGGTTCATAAAACCAAAGATAAGCGCAGCTTAAAGTATATTTGAATCCAGAGCTTTTCCAAAAGGTCCCACGCCTTCCAACTCCCCACACACGTCAACGATTGATTGCGGTGGCAGTTTCCCCGTAGGCCACTAGAGGGCGCGCACATTTTTCGATTCCAGAAGAAAGCGCGTCTGTGGGTACTACCCTTGAAGTTTGGAATTGGTGTCTCGTTTCCCCACTTTCTCTCCAAGTTGGGGCAATTGTGGTGAGCTTTCAGGTTCTGCCGCTCCACCAAGCCACCCTCGCCCCACGCAGTGACTCCTCATCTGCCATTACGATGAATCCTTTTGCTCCCAAAAACACAACAGTTTTGCTTCTGACTGTTCTCAGTATTTGCCCTTTTGACGTTTTAGAAGAAATAAGATCCAAGTTTGATGTTGAAAAGAAAGCACTGATTTGTTTAGTGAGAGGATTTCTTCTCCCTTTTACTGTTTTCCCTAGCTGTGGGGAAAATGCTCCTCTAAGGATTTGGAGCAACTCCTCTGAGCTCAAGAAGATCTTTCTGAGGAATAACAGATCTCCTTCTGAGCAGATCTTTTGGAGCTGACATTAGTCCTCTTGTTCAACAGCATGTTGTATTTTTGAGGTCTGGCCTTTTCCTCTGAGTTTTACATTTTGAATTGACAAGGTGTTGATCTCAAACATCAGAGAATACACTCCCAGACCAACCCTCCCCACACACCATCATCCAAGAGACATGTCCACTACTTTCCTCAAGTTCTTTGCCTGGTGGGTGGCCCTGGAACCTTAGACCTCACATTTTATTTGGTTCCAAAGTCCCCTTCCCTCCTAATATCCATTCTGAGCTTTTCTTGGGAGTCGGCAAAACATTAATAAAATAAATTGTAAATATGCCCTATTGCGCATGGATATTAAATGACCTTTTGGATGAGTTCCTCTGCAGTTGACATGGGGAAGACTGGGAACATGGATTGAGCAAAAGGAGTGGGGACTGGGCCTTGCCCACCCCTTCTGTGACTCTCAATCAGTCTGCTCTTGAAGGAGATGAACAACTTGTTTTTTGTAAAGAAAGGTGTCAGAAGTCTTCTGAAGCTGCAGCTTTATGCAAATATGCCACTCAAGAAGAAGGCTGTGGGGAGAGTTATTTATATCCCACAGGCATTACACATGCAAAAGGTGAAACTGTGAATCTCTGAATTGCCAGGAGTGGATGTTCTCATGATGAGCACATCCTTGCAGTTAGCTATTTTGGTGGCACACAATTCCCATATCTAACTATCAGTTTGTTCCAGGCAGGAGACAACATCATCATTCAGTAATTTTAGAATGACCCCGTATGTTTCTCTACAAAGGGACTTCATGACTTGGGGATTAGATTTACTACCCCCTTGAACTCTCTAGTAATAGGTGCATTCATTTCTTTTTCTCCTAAACAGGTACAGCACTCAGTCGTTAAAGGTAATCATGTGGCACATTTATTGCCCTTTGCTTTCAGATTGACTCCTGGAATTAGCAAAGAAAATGGCCATTTCTCTAGGAATTATTACCCTGCTCTGTTGATGGCTCACCCTACCCAGAAATATAGACCATTCTCCACGTTGAAATATACAATAATCACTTCAGGAAATTGCTTTCCCTATTGGAAACTGAGAGCTCACATCGGAATGTTTCCACAGCACAGCTGATGATAATTACGACTCACTGAAATTTCAGTTTTCTTTGATTGTGACATAAAAACTGGGACATAAATTAAAACCTAATTATCCTTTAAGGGTAATTGGGGTTATAAAACCAAGAGACTGTGAGTCAGTGTGTCGATATCGCAGGGACACAGTGTCTGATGGAAGGGTATGTGCTCTCTCTCCCACACCAGCCTTTCACATGAAATGGTTGAGGATAAGGTGATCTGTGCACAGTGGTGCCAAGAGAGGACGTCAGACTGGGTTACAGCCTTGGAGAAATGCAGGGAGCTTCTAGGACACCCTGGAATGATTAAAATATGCTGAAACTCCAGTGGGAAAGTCCTGGCTTTCACCTGCAAATGTTCCCAGTGGTGGAGCAAGGCACTTAGCATCAAGACTCTAGCCCGTAGCTGACTCTGCGCTTGGAAATTACAATTCTTTCTACCTGGGAGATATGTGTAGCTCTTTGGTTCAAGACAATCGACATTGTCAAAGTCCATGAGAGGAGGATGGACTTTGTTTTCCACAGGAGGCGTGATCCACAAAGCTGCAGAAAAACAAGATCTTTGGTAAACCAAGTCATAGGGGCAGGAAGGGGAGCTTGTTAAAGGAAGCCTTGGATTATTCCTTAAGTACAGGGATTGCTCCCACACCTGCAGGTGCCTACTGGGCCACTTCTTGAAGCATATTTGCATGGTCTTCAGGTCAAAACGTACCCTCTGGATCTCCCCAACCGTGTACCCCAAAGCCTCTCATGACGCATCCCTCCTCCTTCATTCTGGGTTTTCAAAAGGATTTCACTTCCCTGTCTTTCTGGAGAATTTGTCACTCCCGTCCAGTGTGCACTGGTCATATTTTTAAAAGAGCACATACTCCCCACATGACAGTGACATTTTCCCCTGTCTCTGCCACTCAGCTGAAGGCCCTTGTGGGGCCTTGACCATGATACCTGTAGTGGGGCACATAGTAGGCACTCACCAAATGGTGCTGAGTATGTGCACCATTGAAATGACATAACTCCAGATTGCTACCCTTTATTTCTGGAAGGTAAACATTGCCACAAGTTATTAACCACACAGAAGACTTGACCAAACCCAACCCCCTTTCAAAACCAACCAGGGTTTCCTTTGAGGACATTCACCTCTGCAAACAACTTTCTGGCCACATGACAACATAAAGATCTAGACGAGGGATTCCAGTGGACCTTTGCTTTTGGTTGATGTCAGTATCATCGAATCCCCTGAGAGTCCCAAGAGAGAAATAAATGTAAGGTCCAGGTAATTCCCACCATCCCCAGGAAACCATACCTGGATAGACATCTAGGGAATGTGGTATGTCTGATCTGGACTTTTGCAACCTTATTTCATAATCCACTTTCTTATCTACTACCTCTCAAAACCAAAGAGAAATTGGTACAAACTGTATCGACAAAAGATCAGAAGTTGATTCTCAATGGCAAAGGCAAGTATACATTATAAATAGCAAAACAGCTGGCTTGGACCATGTCGCTGGCCACTCATGAAGTTGAGGGATTTGAATGACATCATAACCCTTGAGAGGGTATTGCTAGCCAGCTGGTGTTGTTTAGAATACACAAAAATTAGAGAAAGAAAACACACTCACACACATACACACACACACACACAGGTTCAAGTTATGCAGAAAAATATGAACAACAGGAAAATAATTTGCCCCTCAAGTGCCCTTCCCTTGGGGGGTGATAGGCAGCCTAGTAGAGGAAGGAAGAAAAAGATTTTATTTTATTTTTTTAGTTGGCTTTACAGCTCAGCAAAGTTTTTACCCTGTCTCGGGCAAAAAGCATGAGACAGTGTCCGAAAGGGGGCCAATTACAATGCTGCCTGCCCCTTTTCTAGATTCTAGGAAATGAGATCATTCCCCTCACTTGGCAAGTAGGACAAGGGGTCACCCCAGGGCTATCTTCCAATCTAGTTTACCCCAGTCATTTCAGGGTTAAAATTGTAGGGTTTGCTTGAAATGGCCTTTTTTCTTTTTTTTTAATTTTGTATATGCTCTAAAATATAAAATTCCTCGCCCATCCTCCACGTATATTCCTTTAGTACTGGTAAGGTGTATTAGCAGATGTGTGTGTCTTCGTGGCCAGTAGAAAGTTAATCAGAGAACGGATCCTTATTTTCTATGGCAGCATCCGTATTTTAATGTCTGCTAACCCTGTCACTAACACACATTCTTTTAAGGGAAAAAAATGCTTCTGTGCTCTAGTTTCAAAATGCAAAGGTATGATGTTATTTGTCACCATGCCCAAAAAAGTCCTTACTCGATAACTTTGCCAGAAGAGGGAGAGAGAGAGAAGGCAAATGTTCCCCCAGCTGTTTCCTGTCTACAGTGTCTGTGTTTTGTAGATAAATGTGAGGATTTTCTCTAAATCCCTCTTCTGTTTGCTAAATCTCACTGTCACTGCTAAATTCAGAGCAGATAGAGCCTGCGCAATGGAATAAAGTCCTCAAAATTGAAATGTGACATTGCTCTCAACATCTCCCATCTCTCTGGATTTCTTTTTGCCTCATTATTCCTGCTAACCAATTCATTTCCAGACTTTGCACTTCAGAAGCAATGGGAAAAATCAGCAGTCTTCCAACCCAATTATTTAAGTGCTGCTTTTGTGATTTCTTGAAGGTAAATATTTCTTACTCTTTGAAGTCATTGGGGAATTTTCTTTAAATTGTGTACTGTTTGCTTCTGCCTAGAAATGTGATTCACTTTAGAATTTTCATTGTTTCGGAGCTGGGAGTTATTTATAAATTGCTGAATATGCAATTCTGTGGGATCTGAAAAAATAGCTCCGGGAGATGGATGCCTTTGCACAGATATCTGTATGAGTAGAAACTATTGCAAAGGTACTTATGCTAAATCCTCCACTCCTGCAGGGCTTCAGTGGTCTCATTATAGAAGATTCCTTTAAATCCTCTCTAGTATATGGTTAAGGGCTATAGAGTATGCATATGAACTTTTGGATTTTTTTTTTTGCAGGTGCAGATTTTTTTTAAAGACCATGTTCATGTGTGTATGAGTGTGTGTGTATCTGTGTGTGTGTGTGTGTGTGTGTGTGTGTAACTTGTCAGGACTTTGTTACAAGGCATGCCACATATGAAGAGTTTCATTTTAGATGATATTAAAGCTTTTAAATGTGATCTTTGGTGCTAAGGTCCCGGAACTCTCTGCACTTATGCCCAGAGAGTCAAAGTTAGAGTGAAGTTTAATTTGTTCTTCTGAAAAAGAAGTCCTTGACAACTCTTGCTGACCTGGCATATTCATATAATTTAAACAAATGCATACTGGATATGGAAAGCGGAAACTTTCTAGCAACTGCTTGTCCAAGTTTTATCTTTTGAAGAGGGCTTTCATGGGCGAAGTTTGGACTTGGGGTTTTGTGTTGTAAAACTCTGATTTTGTACTCGGTGTTGTAAAGTCCCTTTAGGTAAATTTGGCTGCCGTTGTCAATGCACCGACTTCTCGTTTCCAATCACTGGCTCTAGTTCAAGTTTCCATTCTCAGCAAAATTATATCCTTCAAGACTTGTGTTTTTCCAATTTGCAAGCACTTTCAAGCCGCTGTCACTGGCTCCCCGTTGCAATTGCCCGAGGGCTCAATTCATTCGCTGCTTTCAGATACTCACCACCAGGACTTTTCTTAGTCTAGTAAGTGGCTTAGGAGTTAAGGATACATCCTTGTCAGGCACCTGATTCTGCTGCCCTTGAGATGCTAAGACGCATGCTAGCTACCTTGCTTTTGAAAGAAATGAAGTCAATATACATATGTCCTATGTGGTCTGACAGCCAGGGGTTTTGTCTCCCTACTTAGATGATCATAAAAGACTGCTGTGGAGTGTTATCTCTGCATTCGTTACAAGTTTGAAAAACTGTCTCCAAATGAACTTGTCATGCTGTGTGTGCTGAACTTTTCAGAAGTAGAACTAGCAATAAGTTACCTTTTCCTGGACTTGGAGCAGGAAGTGGTTTGAGGGAGCTGCTGGTCTTTCAGACGTAATTCAGTGAGTAAAGGTGTCCTGCCTGGAAGCAGAACTCACAAGCTGATTTGTACTCTGAGTCTCAAGATATTTCCAAGTGCTTGAGTCAGAGGGAAGAGGGTACGGGAGAGGGGCTGGAGCTTGGGTCACTGTTCGGGGCGGCCACAATAGGCACACAATGGAAATTGGTGGCTTGATTGGGGGGAAAAGATTGACTCAAATCCCAGCTGTGCAATTTGTTCATTGTTTGAATGGACAAAAGGCAGTTTATCCAGGCTCATAGTATACCTGCCTGGGTGTCCAAATGTAACTAGATGCTTTCACAAACCCCACCCACAAAGCAGCACATGTTTTTAAGTCCTCAGTTTTCAATTCACATCAGCCTCATAATACCCACCCTGACCTGCTGTAAAAGATCTGGAACAAACAAAAATGGTTACACCTACAGTGAGTATTTTCTTATGACTATTGCCCTCAAATTTTGCTGGGCATTTTCATTGTAGCCCAGACATCTGGAATCAATTGATATTCCATTTATTTAAGATAAAAAGAAAGGTCTTTTAAATTTTGAATTCGGGAATGATTTTTTGGAAAGAGCGCTCTACATTTTTTTTTTTTTCTTTTTTCTCTTCTTCTCTGGTTCTTTCCTTCCTTTCTCTCTAGCATATCTTTCCTCTCTCTCTCTTCGTTTCTTTTGTGTTTGGCAAAATAAAAGGCCAAGGAAATGATGAACATATGGGGCCACTTGTTTCAAACTTTTAACTCCTAAGCAAGTTCGTTATTGTTTTCTTTTTGGGAACATAATGTGATAAATTCTCTGGTTCTCTGTGGGTGTACTGGACTGTTCCCTGAACTAAAGGAAAATGCACTAGAGGTTCTATCTTGTCCTAGAACTATAAGTGCTGATATTTATCTGACAACATAACTCAGCAAAAAAAGAAAAAGAAAAATCTGTAAAAAATAAATCTTAAGTTCTGAAATGCTAGAGATTTATATGTATTGCTGGGCTTAAATGTGTTATACCAGAAATAACTATTAAAAATACAGGTTTCACATCTAATGAAGTTCTCAATTCACTAAGACTATAAGTTGAGTACATTTTCCCCTGGATTTCACAAGAACTGAAGAACTCTAAGGCATCTACCATTGCAGGTGCTTGACCTTCAATCTTACTATAAACTCAACAAGGAAGGGAGGGGTAGAGACATAAGCTGGGTAGAATAATGTACATTCTAGAACTGACCCATTGCCAGAGCGTGGGGTATGTTCTGTAAGATCAATTATGAGTTTGCCCTTTTCAGGCAATGAAATCCAGTTGGGTTATATTTGTTGAGGTTTCCACTGGAAATATTGAAGGGGAAAATCCCCACCAATTATTTTATAACTAAGAAAAATGAGGATTGGATGATAACTTGTTTCTGGCAGTCCCACTGGCTTTGGCTGTGGGGGGATGGCCATGGAAGGGAGTAGCCGTCTATGCAGAGGTCCTATTAAGAAAATGGAAGAAATGTTCTGTTGAGTTTTCACCTTTTCTTCTATTTTATGGCCATTGTTTATGATGATTTGCAAATAGAGGGCGCTTTTCATCTTCAACTGTTTTACAAGCATTAACTAAATTGGTACATTGTGTTAATGAGAGTCAGGGGTTTACTTTTTTTTCCCAATTGCTGAGCTGAAGGTCTGGCCACAAAAATGGAAATCTTAATTAAAATGATGGAGCAAACTTGGCCACTGATGTAGAGCCATTAAGTTGAGAGTTCATGGAGGGCAAAGAGGGTGGTCAGAAAATAAAGGATTGAGTCTTTCTCTCCAGAAGTGATGGGGTTGAATGGACCCACCACTACTGTGAGGTTCACAAAAGGCTCTTTTGATAATGATAGCTTCCAGCGTAACTCCATGAGCCTTTTGATAGGGTCCCTCAATTAACATCCTGTTGGTGACTCTTTCAGTGCCACTGAAAGTAAATGCACCTGAGAGAGTTGCAGCTACTCACCTTGGGAGGCTTCCTGGAAGAATCACATCTTTGTGCCACAAGTAGCAATATGGAAAAATTTAATGATCACCTTAGCGTTGTTTCTACTACGTAGAGTGAGGATGGGGACTTGAGCCACAGGAATCCTGTTTCTGGCAGGGCTGCCATTTGGCTGTCTACCATTGGCTAAGTCAAGCCAACCAGGGGTCCCTCAATATATTTTGCTATAAAATGGATACAGTGACACATAAGTCCCTCCAAGAGATGAAGTCAGAATTCCTATGACTAAAAAAGAAGACTTTTTCAGGTTTTGAGCCCAGTGCCCAGTTCATAGAAGGCACTCTCTACATATGGGTTGATTTGATATTGAGCTTGACACAAGGGACTTTAGAATGCAGAAGGAGTAGGGTTTACTTAGCATGAGCCAATTTCATTCTTAAACCTTCACGTTTTTCCTGTTTCTGTTTTTTTACTTCCACTTGTGGTTATATTAACTGCTGACATCCCCCAGGTAAGAAATCTCTCTCTGTGTCTCTCTGTCTTTCTCTGTCTCTCTTTTTCTCTCTATCTTGTTCTGTCCATCTCTGTTTCTCTGGCTCTCTGTCTCTCTCTTTAAGCGAAAAAAAAAAAAAACTATAACACTATATAGTATTTTCACAAGTCCATTTTTAGCCACAGTAAATTCTCTTTAATCAGTAGCTAGGGAATGATGTTCTGGTTAATTTAATATTCTGGTCAATAATGAATGCATATGCCATCTGTGGATGGACAATCTTGGGAGAATTTAAATTAATAAAACACATTTGACCCCAAATCTGGACCGAGCACAATTTAACCTTTGATCATTCAAAAGGTTTACCAGGATCTCTGAGGGGTGTGGAATCCCACTGCAATAATAGCATCTTTCATTTACATAGTAAATGTTTCTAGATATTTTGTCTCATTGAGTTGTAACAGGAACCCATAAAGAAGGGGTTCAGGGAGGACTTCCCCAAGGTTCCACAGTAGCAAGGACATTAAACACACGTTGTTTGATGCCAAGACAGGCTCAGTCCACGCCACCCTGCGGTCACTCATGCACGCTGTTGCACTTCTCTGCAGGGTAGTTTTGATTAATGACAGTAATGGAATGCTGGGGTAGGTGCACCCGGGCCTCACCCCTACTCCCCTTCAAGGACCAAGAAGGAAACATGACCTTCCTTCTGTTTCTTCGGCAGGTCAAGATGCACATCATGTCCTCCTCGCATCTCTTCTACCTAGCCCTGTGCTTGCTCACCTTCACCAGCTCTGCCTCAGCTGGACCGGAGACGCTCTGCGGGGCTGAGCTGGTGGACGCTCTTCAGTTCGTGTGTGGAGACAGGGGCTTTTATTTCAGTAAGTAGCCCTCCCTCTCACTGCTCTGTGGATTTACAACCGCAGGGAGTGTGTGAATAACTGAATAACTGCCCGTTGCTGGCAGTCATGCTCAGCCTCTGAGATTCCTCACCTTAAAGTAAGCCTAGTGTTTCAGCGGCGCTGTGGCAGGTTTTGCAGATTTAGGATGGAATTTTCCTCCTTAGCAGTTTGTCTTTTAATGACTTTCTGCTGAGCTGTCCTGCAACTACTACACTCTACCTTGACTATTCATTCCTTTCAGTGAAAGGATGGGACGAATGACCCTGGAGGACTGAGGTTTTTGTTTTCGAGATCTCGCTGTGCACATATAAACATATGGAAACGTGTGGGCCTGTTTTTAAGTGCTAGGTAATTTGGACTAAAATAGTAAGGTGGACTTGGAAAAAGAATGAAGGGGGCACATCCCAGGTGTCTCCATGGAATATGAAATCACCAGAAACAGACAGAAGGTGAACTTCGCTCAAAGGCACATTTTCAAATACACAGGCTCTCTCTAAATACAAAGTGAGATGCTGTATTAATTTGCCTTCTGTGCAAATTGACCTTGATTTTTTTTGTTATTGCCTTCCTTTGACGTGGCTCTTCTCTGGGGCTCTCTGGTGATATCTCCATCTGGAAAAGGGTTTCTGACAAGTGCAGGGTCACTTCTCCCAGAAGTAGGTCTCAGGTGATTAAGAAGTTGACAGTCAATAACAAGTAGACAGCCAAGTCAGTTCTTGCAAACAGTAAACCCAAACAAAAGTCAATGCTGCCTGAGGGAACTGATCACTTAAAGAGTCTACCTCAGAGGCACCAGTCTCATTGCATATTACGGGACAGTGAAAGATTTAAAGCCAGATGCTCATTCTATATAATTCTTTGGAATTTTAGAGAGTTCCAGGAAACTGACGGTCAGGTCCTCTGTGAGCATGAATCATTCTTAGAGGTTCATATCGCTCAAGTGGAGACAGCTTACCTCAGTTACCCACTAAGCTTTGAATAGCTCCTGTGATGATTCACACACTTCAGGTCTCTCTCTTCTTTTTCCCAGGAAAGGTGGTGTGTGTGTGTGTGTGTGTGCGTGTGTGTGTATGTGTGTGTGTCACTGTGGGGAGGAGTCGGTGTACGTCAGTCTGGGATGGGTAGAGGGAAAGGGAAGGAAGAGGCTTATAGGTGGACTGATGTTCTGGAATCATTGTAGATTTGGCAACAAATAGCCTTTAAACAACTAGTGAGAGAGAAGATGTGCTTTCTACTATTTGAATGGGCAAATTCTCGCTCTCTGTGATCAGCCAATGCCTTAATTGAGTGAATTCATTTATTTTTCTGGCAATAAAGCAAGTCTATCCAGTTCTCTGTTGCAGTGCAGATGAATGAGTTCATCGGGTGAGTGCTTTTCAAATAGCAGACTTGTTTTATCTTTAAAATATCTTGTGGAAGGCAATGTGTCACATCAACGTCACCCAACGATGGGTTGTCATTATTCTCTAGTCTGCTGTTCCTGATCCACATTTTAAAAACTGAATAAGTGGTTCTCAGGAGGATTTTATTTTTTGCCTTGATAATCCATTCGTGCAATTTCCTTTGATCCACTTCCCTAGGTGATTGCCAAGCCCACAAGTGTCTTCTGTTATATGCCAGGTTGAATTGTGATGTTCAACATGACATGCTCCAGGATTTCCATGCACAGTGCGTGGAAACTGCATCCTTCTACGCCTGTGATGTTTGCATTAGATGACGAAAAATGAGAATGGAAAGAAATGATTTGGTTCCAAGTAACCATATGATACTTACACATGTTCACACAGATAGTTAAGAGTTTTGGACAACAATGATGGAAATCAATTTCAAAACACTGAAAAGCTTCTTTCATTCTATTACTCCAATGATCAAATTTTAGCAAAGATTTTTTTTATTCTATTTTAATAACTTGAGAGGGGAATGTTATATATGGCAACTCTCGATGTTTAAAGGACAACTTTGAATAGAAAATGGTTTTATAATTTGTGTGTTATTATTGTCAGTATTGTCATTGGGAGTCTATGTTCCATAAGTTCTGTCTCATAGAATTTCGTGACTCGTAAATTCTTTGTCTGATATAGATCCTAGTGCACAAAAGTATTCTCATTAACTTTCTAGTCAACTGGACAATCCTTTTTGTCCAAGAAAAGTTAGCCCCTTTAAAGTCTTTAATTCAAAGCATTGATGGAGCATTTGCTATGTGTAAGACACTGTACTAGGCATGAATGAGATGCCTAGAAATGAATGAGGGATTGACTTTGCCTTCAAGGAACTCACAGTCTAGTTGGGAGGTAAAAAAAAAAAAACATGCACATAAGTATTATCAAGTGCAGTAAGAGAAAAATAATCATGGGAGAATAGATTATAGTCCTTTATGCTTTTCCTGAATACTTTGTCCCACATTTAAAATAGCCTAACCAGGATCTACCCTCTCCATGGGCTCCTTGATGCCAAAGGCCATATTTATTTACCATTGAATCCCAGTATCTAGCTCAATGCCTGGCCGGTATAGGAAAGGCTCATATTTGATTGTTGAACTGACATGACTGAATTGAATTGAATCCAATTGAGTGGAATGGAATTACTCGTTTGGGATCTCAGTCTTTAGAACCATCAAGAATTAGGTTTGTCAGGTACTTTGGACAATTCTTCTTGCTGCATATTTATCCAGCTATTTGACAAAACTGTTTTTCCTTTTTCAGCTGAATACAATGTATACTAACAATGACTTAAAAGCTGCATTTTGGTCGTCCCTAAGCTACGTTGATGGTCTGTTTTGTGTCTGAGCCAATTATTCTTACAGGCATTAACTGTTGTCAACAAATTTTATTGAGTTTCCTTTTTGTCCCCTGAGATTTACTGTGTGTGGAGAAGTCAGCTTGAAGCATTTACAGTCTTTGAAATATTTTTTACAGGAAAGCAGTCATCCCCACTTGCATCCCTTGTCAGTTGACTCTTATTATTGTTTTTACCCTTATTTTCAAAGTTTTCTTGAGGCCGTGCCTTTTATTTCAGGCTGCTTCAAATCACGGATTTTTTTTAATAGTAAAAGGCAGTTTCTGATCTCAGTTTGAAATTCAAACATCTAAAAGCAAATTGCCTCCATATCTATCTTTTTCGTTGAGCCATAATGTTTAACAAGGAGAGGTTTTTTTAACCCTGTTAGAGACAAAAGGGTTCTGAATAAAATTTTTTTGCAATGCTTATTTTGGATAGATCGACTCAATGTTGTGGATGAGCTCATATTTCTCTACAAGCCTGAGTTCCACGAGAGCACAGTGGAAGCAACCTTCTAGATTATCTGTTTTGTGAACATCTTCCCAGCATAAGTGGAACAGTTCCTCTATAATTAATGCAGCTTCCCCAGACATTTTATGAAATGAAAGTTCCAATGAAGAGCTAATTACCGCTTCTTCCCTATGCATCATAGTGAGAGGGCATATCAACCAGTCTTGTGCGCTCATAGTCCTATGAGAAAAATTGTGGCATAATGGAGGGCGCATAATGGGAAAGAGCTAGCTATTATCTTAGCAGATTGATGGAGCCCTCATAGAGGGTGACTGGTGATAACCTTGTTTTGCATGAAACAGCAAGAGGAAAAGAACTTCAAGTGAAATAGGAGAAGTTAAGCTTGCCATAGATAAAATTTTTGACAGCCTTTGCGATTCACCATTTTAACACGCGCTTTAGGGGCTTGTGGAATTTCTCTCCTTGGAGATACTTAAAAAATTGACAGACAACCAACATCTTGGATGGTTTCAATTAAGAGCAACCAAAAGAAAACAAGTTTCTGGGGTCCTTTTTCGTTTTAAGAGTCTATAAACAGTCCCTTAAATAAACTGTATATGCTTTACCTCGGCAGTCTGGGAAAAAGGAGAAGTAAATCAATTAGAAATGAAAGTTGGATACCCTTTTGGCTATTTCAGATTTATAGCTTTTGTAAAATATACTTCCAATGCATAGTTATTAAGAACAGGTCTGAATAAATGAATGGCATTCTTCATGGGTTAAAACATACTGTTTTGTAGAGTTTAAGCGAAACTTTGCAATGAATTTCATTATTATTGATTGCAACAACCTTTCTAGATCTAGGTTATTATTATTAACTCAAGCTTCTTTCATCTGAAATATAGTGCTCAGAAAACTGCTCCCAGACCTGTCATTCATTAGCTATATGACTTTGGTAGGCATTTAAACATCCTGGGCCGAAATGTCCTTGTCTATAAAACAAGGAGATTTTGTTAAAGTAAATGACCTCTTCTAACTTTAACAGACTCTTAGTCTAGGCTGTAATTAACAAGGATTTGGTGCTATTCAAGAAAGGAGAACCTTGGATTTAAGTAGTGACCAAAGAACATTTAATCTTCTTTATCTTCTATACATAGTTTCTGTTCATCCCCAAAGATAGGAGATTACACCTACTTAAAGAAAGAGGAGCCAGCTTCTTTTTTGTTTTAAGCTGGATTTCAACCCCTCAGGGATGGAATAGCTCAAACAAGACCAAATACACTCAGGTCATCTGGCCAAACGAGCACATGCCTCATGAAAACAGATGGCCACTTTTCTTTGCTAGGAAAGACCAGCTAACAGTTCCCATGTTTGCATTTTCTCACTCTCTTGAACATGAGGACGAGTAGGTCAGTTTTGGGCTGTCCTTTACTAAATTAGAGGGGATAAATAAGAATCAATAAGCTTCTAAACTTGACCAAAAGCTTTTTCCCAGTCTATTGATACTGCCTTTCCAATTAAAGAAGAGAGTACACAATTTGGGGCACTCAAAGATACACTCACTCACCATTAGCATTGCTTTGAGTGGCACACCATTTGCATTCCTTGGCTTGGTACCTTGTAGACTGGCAGCCATGCGTTTCTATGATAGCTGGTCAAAGTTAGGGATATAGTCACTGGCTGTGGAAAAGCTTTTCTCTTTGAAACTAATTGGCATATGTGGGTTTGACCTTATGGCCCTGAGTTCATTAGCCCTACTAAGCTAATAGGCCACAGGTATTCTTAAAGAAAAACAGTGAGTTTTTATATTGACCCTAAGTGCTTGCTACTACTCTTTAAATATGCCCAGGAGGACCAAGGGACCACTAAAAAAGTGATAGTTTCTATGCAAAATTAGAAAATAATTTGCATTTTTTTTTTTTTTTGGACATTTTAATGCTCTTCAAGACCATCTCCTCTCTGATGGAGAATTATAAGACGCAGGAGAGTGAAGAGTTCAAGACCAAGAGCATGGTCTCTATTATCAGGAATCCAGGGTTTGAATCCCAACTCTGCAACTTACTTGGAGGTTGACCTTGAGCAAGTTACTTAACCTCTTTGTTCCTCAATTTCCTCGTCTGTAAAATGAGACAGAGTTTCATTAAGAAACTGCCTCAGTTCTGCCCCATAGAACTGGTGTTAGAATTAAATGGGTTAATATATTAGAACGTAATACCTTAGAATACTGCCTGGCACATAGTAAGTACCATACACATGTTAGCTACTATACTTATTTATTCTCTTGTGGGATCAGTTGCAGAGTCTACTGCATAAGTTGTGATATCTTAACAGCCCAATTAATTACACACTCATTTTGTCTCCTTAGGGGTAGCTGATAAAACCTGTTATTAGTAGTAATAGTTACATAGTAGTATTAATAACAAGAAGAATGTCTAATGTTCGACTAGTATATTTGCTTTTTCAAAATCCAGTTATATTAGCTGTCTCACTTTGTCTTGACCCCAGTCTTGGAAGGCAATAATTATTGCTTCATTGGACAAATGGGAAATATGAGACACTGAGATTTTGTGACTTACCTCACTGGATGGATCCAGAACCAAAATCAAGGTCTCTTATCTCCAAGAAACATGTTCCTCTGGCCATTCATATTGTTTAGAGGCACCAAGTGTTGTAGCAGAGGGAGATGCTTCCAAAATTCCTGTTCTCTTCTGAGAGAGAAGGAGCAGGAATCCCTAGGTGACCTTGCTGATTCTGAATATTCCTTTGAAATGAGGCTTGAGAGAGAGATCCAAGTAATGACCCTACATTTTACCTTCTGGAAAAATTTAGGAAATACTAATAGAATTTCCTCGGAGTGAACAAGAAAAGTCTTCTTTGATTAGAGCTGCTAATCAAGAGCGTTCAGACTGAATTCTTGCACCCCACTCAGACAGAACACTGCAGCTCACCTGTGAGCACCAGGATATGCAGTATGATCTGAGGGAGGCCCTCCTCTGGTCAACTTCAAGTTTTCTTCTTCTGCCAGCAAACCTCAAGTATTTCATTTCTTGTAGCTATTAGTTCTGTTAGGTTTTCTCAAAGACCTACTGAAGAAGGGCTATTTATTTGGACCAAGGATCTTTCTCTGGGTGCTGTGAGAGAAGTGGTAAAGGAGAGGTGGCCACAAGGCATCATAATCCAGATAGTGAACCAGGCAGGAAGAGAGTTCCTCAACTTGACCATGAAAGGAGCAGTGGGAGCAGCCAAGTGTTTGGATGCAAGGCTCCACCTGTGCAGGTATTACTCAACCAGCTGTTTGAAGACCACAGGTATTGGAATGTCTCCTATCTTCAGTGGCTGGTAGGTTTGACATTTTGGATCCAAGAGTTTTGGCATTCTTCAAATTCTCTGGGCCTCCATATACACTGTCCAGACATCACGTACCATGCCAGCATTCCTTAGGGCCTCTATTAAGAGCCGACCTCATCCCTCTAGCAGCCTTCCCTCTGATCCCACAGCCTATACCAAAAATCAGACATACTGAAAACAGGCACAAGATCTCTTCCAAGGAGATTTCTCATTGTTCTCAATAACAGGCTACAAAGCCTTTGCTCTTTTATGCAGCCAGACATCTCTGACAACCATGGTGGCAAAAAATTGTTTTTGCACTGAGCTGCTGCCCTGGCAGAGTTCCATCCTACACCTCTCCATGAAACATCAGCAAACTCTTACATCACAAAGAATTACTTTGGGTTGCCTGGAAAGTTCAAATCCCTAGGCCTTATTAGCTGTTAGACTAAGGAGATGACAACACAGCATTCTGTTTGTCTCTGTCTACATGCGAGATCATGTTTAAAACATAGCAAAGAGCTGTTATTTGACACGCAATTCCTTAACTGCAGTAAGTTGTATGCCTATTTAATGCACTGTTTAGTCTCACATTGGCTAAAGCCGCTTAAAGAAGCACTTGGCAAGCTCTGGTTCTCATTCTTGGCATAGCTGCCCCTCTTACTTTTTCACTGAACCTTAAATACCAAGAAAAACCCTTCACTTACTTTACATCTGGCATATTGCTTTATGCAATTGGCCAGAACTTTTGCACGTGGCCCTCTGCATTTGTTCTAAGGTAATTAATGGCTTTGCAATATTTGATCAGCAGCAGCACGGACACAAAGAGAAATTGTGCAACCAGCAGAGACCACACAGTCTTTTAAATTAAAACCTTTTGCCTTAAATGTTCAGGCGTTCTGTAGGGATAAGGATTTCCATGCCAAAAAAAAGACATGCTAAAGCCCCTGGGAAGACACCCAAGAACCTGATTATTGATTAAATATACATCTCTCTAATATCTCCCTCTTAAAACTACCTAATTGTTCAAAGAAGTAAAATTGAAGATTGTTATAAGCTTGGAAACCCTTGAAAAATAATCTGGGCAAACACTAAGAATGAAACTCAGAAAGAAGTGACATGTCTAAGGTCACACTGCTAGTTAGTGGCAGAGGCAGAAGAAGATACTGTTGATTCTCTTTTCTGATTCCAATGCAGTGTTCTGCCTTTAGCAGAAATGAACCATGCCTTTGTCAAAGTTACCTGGTAAATTAAAATGGCCAGGAGAGGCCTCCAATCAAACTCATCCAAATGAACATGGATCTTCGTGGCTCTTTTATTCCATTCAACTTGCTTGAGACTTAAGTTAACACTTTTCTTCCCTTGCTGTAGAAATTTGCACAGACTGAAGTGATTTTCTGCTGTTTCCTATACAGTACACAAAGTCTTCAGATGCGCTTCGGGCATTCCAAGTCCACTTAAGGTCATAATTTAGACTATTATTGTATATTATACTATTCTGACTCTTTGGTCAATCTCTCCAATGTCAACTTGGGTAGAACTGCTTTGGAATGACTTAGCAAAGCTGTGCTCCTGGAAAAACTGAAACAGTCTGACGAGTTGTTGGATCAGCTTTTTTTCTGGAGATTTCTCTGACGGCCCCAAGCCAAAAGAAATTTACACCTGATTTTTTTGCAGATTTCCAAGCAAACACTCTGTGAGTCTCTTCAGACTTTCTTCTTTCATCTGTGGTCTTTGTGAGGTACTAGGAAGGCTGTCGGAGGGGTCTTTTTAAACTTTGAAAATTTGTTGGTCATAGTGTCAATTCTGTGAATATTGCTGGGAAGATGGTACTACTTCTATGCCTTTTACCCTGATGAAATGGGTCTTTCATCGGAAGCAAGTGATTAAGAAAGTCTGTGCTGTGCCAACTCACATGCAGCCAACTCCTGGTTATCTATGAAACCGGGGAAAGGAGCACCAAGAGTTGCAATTCTGGATGAAACTGACTTGAGGACACTATAGATTTCAGCCTCCTCACTCCTCCTTCCTCCTTGCCGCCAACCCCAGACCCTTTGTGAGACCAAGTGGCATGCTTTTAAATCCAACTTCAGTCTCCCTCACCTCCCCCAGCAGCACCATTGACAACAGGATTTCTCAACCTCAGCACTATTGACATTTTAAACCAGATAATGTTTTGTTGGGGGAGAGGGGCTGTCCTGTGCATTGTAGAATGTTTAGCACAATACTTAGCTTCTACCTTCTACATTCCAGTAGTCCCATCCTCCTAGTCATGACAATCAAAAGTGTCTCCAGTCATTGCCAAATGTCCCCTTGGGAGGGGGTAAAATCACCCCTAGTTGAAAACTACTGGACTAGAGAAGTGTCCAGAAGAAAAGCAACTAGAGTTATAGGAAGGCCATGAGTGAAAGTAACACACAAACTAATTATCAGTCATTGGTTAATCAGGAGTCTATGGTCCATTGCCAGGAGTAAGCAATGAGAAGAGTCATTGTGGTTTTGAAAGCTCTTTTCTAAAAATACAAAGCTCTTCCTTTAGGCTATATAAAAGGTATTTGCAGGCCTTCCCTTTCGTCTTATAGCTATGGAACTCATTTATTTTAGTAACAGCAAGAAGGGAAGGCAGAAATTGTGTAGAGCAAAACTGTGCACTTAGTTTGATTATGACCACCTAGAGCAAGTGAAAAAGAAGCTGGTTACCCTTGACCTTGATATTTGTGTCCATTCCCTTCTTGGTCATGTAATAAAGAAGCTCTTAAGTCCTCACAAGTGAAAAAGCCTGGTTCAGAGGTAGTAGCCACAATTTTTCTCCTCCCTTCTTGTGTCTTTCCTATCTGAGTATCATCACAGTTGTTTTATTGTCCATAAACAGCCCCACCAGAGAGGAGAAAGAGATCAATGAAGCATTACTTGGAAATAAGAAGTTCCACGTTTGGGCCCCACCCAGCTCCCTTACTTAATAGTTCTCTGACCTTGGAGAAATCACTTAATTTCCTTGGGTTTTACATTCTTCATTAGTAAAATGGGAATAAAAATATTATACCTCAGAGTTCTTTTGAGGCTCAACTATAGAAGGGTTTTGGAAACTGAATGGGCCATCCATATATGTCACTATTAATGGATTGAATTAAATACTCTGCCTTGTCCCTCTAATCACCACCCACAAATTTGTTCAATGGTTCGACTTCAACCATTAATGATATTGAACCATTAGTTCAATGGTTCCGTAATAATTATAATCTAGAGAAGGTAATTTGGCAGTGTATCTTCTCAACCTTATTAATTAAAAAGAAAAGCATGTTGGTATCTCCTATTCACATGTCACTTTGCATTCGGACCACCCAAGAGTTAATTAATGAATCTTCAAATTGCTCACTCAGTATTACTGTTTATGTCCTCATTGGAGGAAGCAGAAAAAAGATGGAGCCTATCACTTTACCACACTGAGCTTGCCTAAAGAGTTTGTCTCCACAAGGTGGTTATGTAGTCACTGAGGTATCACACGTAGGCAAAAGATTTCCATTCTCCCAAGTCAGCTATTGGTGATTTCTGCTTAGCCTCAAAAAGCAGTGTTCAGCAGAGAGAATGTCCTCACTAATCAGAAAAGTATCTCTGCGCTCTCAAGTTGCCCATCTAAACCACTTCCTTATCATAGCCTGACTTAGGGGAATTGAATTTTTTTGAGCATGGCTTTAATGAAATCAAAATTGTGAGTTTTTATCACCATATGGACCAGTGACTATTAGATTCTTCTATCCCAGAGGTTTCACATCCAGCAGCTCCCAATGACACAACATTTGACATAGCAAGGACACTTTTGAACCACACAGTCAAATACCGGTTACTGCTGCTATGGATTTTCATCCTCTCTATATTGAGCTCTTTCAGAAAAACAGAGACTAAGTTTTAAAAGTTTTTTTCTGTCCTCCACAGCATCAGCATTGGGCACTTAATAAAACTCCTTGACTTGATGTTGAAACGTCTTTCCAAAAGCTATTTCCTTCTACTAGTCCCCAGAATATACCCCATGACTTTCCATTTGTTACTGCCACCATTATGGATCTGAGATTGAAGGTGTAGAAGAAAAAATTCTACTTGAGGCATCACATCTTGGGACTCCTTCACTGTTGCCCAAGGGAAGACTTCTCCTAGATCAAGAGTAAGCCAATTATAGTCAAGAAGGAGTTTTCCAGGGCTACCATACGAGCCCTCACAAATAGATTCCACCTACGGAAATAGTTTTGAGAACAGAACCCCCACTCAAGTTTTCTCTCTTATTTCATATGAGATATTCACACTAAAAGGAGCAGTGGTAGTCAAGGGAAGGTAGGTAACAAATGGTACATCCCTAGCAAATAAGCCCCAAGGTAGGTACAACAGCTGGAGCACCAGCCCTCAGAGAACACTACAAGTAGTTTCTAATTGCCAGTTGAAGAGTTGGAGAGCTAGAAAGAACCATAGAGAGCAATATAGTCTAGTGCTCTCACTTCCCAGATGAGGGAAGCGAGATCCAGAAAAACATGATGTGCATGAGGTCACAAAGCGTGCTAGTGGAAAAGCCAGGCCTGTAGTTCAGTCACCTCACTCTCAGTCAAGCGCTCTCTGAACAGCTGGACACTTTAAACTTAACTTTGATAAACTCACGTGAAGGTAACACTGGCAACCATAGTCCTTAAACTCAGAGTGAACTGCTATGTCATATTCTTCCAGTGTAATGCATCGGAATAGTCTTTGAAAATTCAAACCCTTAATCATTCATAAAAACTTTCTTCCAATTTCTTCCACCCATTGAATAACGTCAAATCTCTGTCTCAAATCTGAGCAACTTGACTCTAGGTCTGTGGCTCTTCATAGACTCTAGTTGTTTGATGGGTTGGAGACAAAAAAAAAAAAGCAAAGAGCTAATTCCTTTTTGGAGATCATTTTAATTTGAAGTCATGTCAGGTGGTTGACTAATGTATGCATTTCGTATTGCTTGTTAACTCAGAAGCTACCCAAAACAAAAGGTATTGTCGATGCATTATTTCTGTCTCCACACATTCCTGACTTGCTAGTCTTCCATGAAGGTCTTCCATGAAGAAGCTTAAATTTTCCTACGTATTTTGAGTTTTATGTTTCTTTCCATTAAAGTTTCCAGCCGTTCATAGACATATTTAGTTTGGCAGAAGGTAGTGGTGACTCATGGAATGAAGAAATTTGAAAGCAAAGCTACTGAAAATGGATCTAATTTCTTTTTTGGGTAATTTGGGAGTGAGTGATTGATAATTTGTCTAATTTTTCCTGGTTTCATCATGTGCCATACTGCCAAATATTTGTTCCATATGGATGCTTTGTGATTCCTGAAACATATAACAAATTTCAGCTGCAACTATATCTAATATGGTCAAAGGGTAAGACTATTGTTGGCTCATTTTCTCATTGCTTTTGGCTGGGCACCCTCAATCAATGGCTATTGAGTGAAAAAACAGGATCATATTGAAACCATTTTCAGCATGTTCCTTTCTATGGATCCAACCATTTCACTGTGAGTTTGTCAAGCACAGCAAATGTTCCCTATTAAAGGGGTGATTATGTTTTCGGCACAGACGCAACTGCCAGTTAATTGCATTCACCTTACAATTCCACTCTCTCAATTTGGTGTAGAGATGTTTTTCGCTCTCCAAAGATTCCTTCTTTTCTGCTGATTCTTGCCTCCCTCTATGGAACAGATATTTGAGGATAGATTCTGAGAAGACCAATGACATACCATGCAACAGGAATCATTTCAGGCTTACCTTAAGATAGACAGTCTGTGGGCCCTGAGTCATATGAATCATAAGACTTGTAAAAGGTATTAGTGCCACAAATCTGGCTGGCATTTCTGTAGATTACTAGTGCTTTGCGTGCAATTATGGAAATCTCCCTTACCAGAGAAGCCAGACAAGAGTTCAGCAATATTGCAACAAAAACACCGTGATGTGTAAGCTAAAGACACAGTAGGACTTAATTCTGGCTGGTTCTGAAGTAGGCACTGATCTCTTAGTGTCTTAAAGTCATTCAGCAGATGATTGGTTTCGATCAATGTAAATGATTTCAATGCCCTGCCCAATTAAAAACAGAAATAATAAAGAACAGAAAAGTCTATCTCTTAGAAGAAACCAGACTCTATTGAAGGCCAGGGAAAGTATTTTGTGGCAAGAAACAACCTCTTATTTATATTGTGAAAATTTCATTTGATTAATAAATGTTCTAAGGGACACACACATCAATGTCACATAGTAAAAATATAGTTTAGTATGTGAAGGCAGATCTAGAACCTTGCTACTCAAAGCAACCTGAAAGCTTGTTAGAAATGCAGGATCAAGGACCCTACTCCAGAATAATTAAAACAAAATCTGCATTTTAACTAGATAGCCAGGGGATTTGTATGTACATTAGGGTTTGAGGTGCCCTGGTCCAGGAAATCCCAGGAAATAACATGTTGATTGGTGACTCTCCTGTGTTAAGAGAGAGAACACAAAACAGTCAGAGCTGAACTTTCACTGAAGATTTGAAAAATATTGTTGGGGCCAAACCTGCTTGTTGTCGTTAACAATATATATGCTGATTCAATTGTATCAAGTCTCGATTCTCCCAAGCCGGTGGAGCCTTTCCTCAGAGGAAGTATAGAACTGCTCTAAGGATAACCCCATGGCCTGACCTTCTGTGAACTGGAAATTGGAACTCCTAATTGCTGTGGCTGCAATTTCCAAACCCATCACTGGGGCCAGGAACTGAGATCCAGTCCTTAAGATCTTGCCAGTTTCTTTTTCAATAGTTACATTTTTCAAGAACAGCCAAGCAAGAGTCCTTAAAAAAAATATTTCTAATTGCATTGAGTGGACAAATGTGTGTTTTACTCATATCAAATTGCTTTCTTTGTCACGCTCAGCCAGGTTCTAATAATATTCTCATGACTCTGAGTTGATTAGTTCCATTAGGATTCTTACAGGGATTTAAGGGAAAAGTGGGTTTCTGTCACCTATTGAAAGGTGCAGGGTAAACTTTAAAACTGCTTTTCAAAGAGACAGCTGGCTCCCCAGTTGAAAGCCTTCACTATACCCATTCTGGAACTCGGCAGATTCCCCAGCCTCAGCCAATTAATGAAGGTCTAGATATCTAAAGGACATGGCCTCTTCAGAAAGACCATATCCCACAGCAGGCAGGTAAAGGTGCAAGAGGGCCAGTTTGTAACTTCTATTCCTTGAATGACACTAGAAAAAAGGGAGGACTCTGAATTGGGGCATTAGGAAGTCTAGGATTTACTCCGAGTTCTACCACTAAATAACTTGGCAAATTTGGTGATTAGTCCCATGGGTCTCAAAACCTGTTTCCACTAGAACACTGATATTAAAATGTACCAAGACATTTCATTCTGAAGCAGGATCATTGTGATCTCTTTTCACAGTTCTCCACGGGAAAAAAATAAGTCTTAGATACAGTTTTCACATACTTTTTTTTAAGTACCTGCCACCTCTTGATTGTATTCAACCCTAGGATAAGGTGGTATTGGATTTATCTCACAAGTATATGTTTAATTTGTTTAGAATTAATCCACAGCATTTGAACACAACGATATTCCTGACTCCTTGGCACCACTGAAAGAATGTTGACAAGATAATTTCTAAGACCTTTTCCAAAACTAACATTTACTGTTGTTTCTTGGAAATCTCTAAAATCCTTTAAGAAATCTCACTGGATATGAAGTTTATTGTATGCTTTTTTATTAGCACTCTTCTTTCATGACTTTTGCTCAGTGCTTTAGTAAAATGTATAGAAGTAAAATTATAGCACTGCCCGGTTTAGTTATAGCATCATCAGCTGAGCACCTGCTCCGTACTAAGCAATACCCGAGGGAGGATGAAGCCATGCCTTCAAAGAAGTTTTCCAATAGTGTGTGAGGACCCCTTAAATATCAATCACACAATCCCAAGCTTGAGAATATAGGAATATTTCTCCCCTATGTTATTCCAGTCCACACCATTCATTGAGTGCCTTCTTGTTAGCAAAACACAAATGATGAAAGGAATGAGTCAAACAGAGCCCCTACTCTCATGGAGTTAATGCTCTGGAGCAGATGTCACAAAACGGCACCAGACCCTACTCCCACCCCACCTGAATCTAGCCCACAGACATGTTTTGTTTAGTCCACTCAATATATTTTTTTAATTTTGGAATTATAAAAATCAAGAAAGTTTAAACAAAAACAAAGATGAACAATTTCTCTTCAAAAAATGGGTGTTGGGCCATTCCGGTGGCGTAGTGGTTAATTTTGTGTGCTCTGCTTCTGCAGCCCAGGATTCGTGGGTTCAGATCCCAGGTGTGGACCTACACACCACTCATCAAGCCATGCTGTGGTGGCATCCCACATACAAAATAGAGGAAGATTGGCACAGATGTTAGCAAAAAGAGGAAGATTGACAACAGATGTTAGTTCAGGGCCAATCTTCCTCACCAAAAAAAAGGGGGGGGGGTGAAAAATCTAGCATTGCTGACTGGCATTCCTGAGTGGCAGCCATTGGCTGGAGCCATTTAGGTGGGGTATGTGCCCCTCCAGGTTACCGTAGTCCTTACAGGCTTGCTTTATTCATTTATATACCCATCTGGCCTTAGCATACATTGACCCATGCCACCCCTGCCCCAGATATGCAAGATCTCTTTGGATATTAACCATATACCTTTCTCTTTTATTCAATTCAACACTCATTTATTGTTTTTGAACTATCACCCAGGCTCTGGACTAGCCACTGCTGATTCAGATGAATAAGACACAAACCTTATCTTTAGGGAACTCTGTAGCTCTCCTCAAACAGAGCAAGGCTGCAGCTCAGGTAGAATGTAAAAGACAATCAAGTCCTCTTCGTGAAGGAAGAACCCAAATCTGAAAAACTGAACATTCAATAATTTAGAGATTATCAAAGGAGTATTTCTTCAAGAGCAAGTGGAGTTTTTGGCCAGTGACCTTTAAAACAGGAAAGGCCAGATTCCCGGCCAATGCAATGGACAAGTTACGCAATCACTCCTAGTGTTTAGGACAGTGGAGACCATCAAACCCAACTCTTCAGACAAAGTGAGTTGTAGCATTGTAGTTTGTTTTGCACCAAGATCCAGAACAGCTGTTACCAATTCACTGGAAGATTACACATGTGTCCCTTCTTCCATTCCCATCACTATTTAGGTCCTCCTCTTCACTCACCAAAACTATTGCAACAGCGTCCTCAATGATCACTCTGTGTCCAACACTGCTTGACACCGGCCATCCCACCCATGAGATTAATCTTTCTAAAGCAGAGTTCTAATCACTTGATCCCTTTTCTAAACAACTTCCATTGACCATCCGTGGCTAAGTAAATTGAATCCAAACTCCCCAATTTGACAGTAAGGCATTTTATATAAGGCCTCTAACTAACTTTCCAATTGTATTTTCTAATGTTTCCCTACAGCAAAGCTCACAAACTGGCAGTCTGTAAGTCATATCCAATCTTCAGAAGTATTTTGTTTGGTGAATACAGTGTTTTTACAAAACTGAGTTATCTGTCAATATTTACTAAATAATTCTTCCCTCTAGATTGGCACGTGCTTTCTGCTTTACTCAAATCCCCACCACTCTCTATTACCTTACTCTGGCCCACTTCACTCTTTTATATGACTTGGTTGCTTCTGATGTCCATTTGAGTTACAAATGCCCCCTACATATTCCAACATCCAACCTAGACAACTTACTACCACATTTTTTATTTTCCTAGACTTTCTTTCTGTTTGTCTCTCAAATGTCACCTCCTCTGTAAAATCTACTAGATGTCAGCTCTCTTTCCTCTGAATAGTAATAATATTACTCTTACAACACATCATCTAGTCTGTATTGTGGTTTTTTTGGCAAGTGTTCGTGCTTTATACCATCTGGTTGACTATAAGCTCCTCAAAGGTGAGGGCTGTTTTATTATCTCTGTAAGATCCCACATACTCCCTGAATAGTCAATGTCTACATGGAATTAATTAAGTCATCCATTTTTCTTCGGCCTTCCAGGCCTAGATTAGTTGTGTGTGCTCGTAAGAAGGCAGTAACTCATTTGAAATGCAGACATGGCTGAGTCGGAAGGCCCCCGTGGAGTTTTAGGCATTTTCAAGTAGGGAGTGAGAAATGCTGTATCTAAAGGAAACTACTGAGGGAATTTAGGTAAACAGAACATGATCCTTTTCGTTGGAAGCTGGCTGTGATCTTCAGATTAAATCTCTATTGCATGTCTCACAAGCAGCTTCAGCAAACCCTTTAGTATGCTCAACTTGTGTCAGAATTACAGGAGTCAATCCATTCCTGGGGGCCCAGCCAGCACTAGGTAGAGCACAAACACCCTGCAAAAAATGAAACAGAAAGAGCTCTGCACACTGCATTCAGAAGTGTCCATTTCTAAAGTTACTGAATGCCCGGAAAGGAGCTCTCATTCCTGTTTGCCCTGGCAGAAGGGCTGTCAACAAGTTACAAGGTTATAAAGTCACAACTCAACGGCTCCAGAAATGGATCCAACTTAGTGGATTTTGACCAAAATGACCAGTTGTAAAATATGGGCTAAAAAGAAGCAAGTCACTCTTCTAAAATGTAATTCAATATAGCAATGTTTTATGGACTCCTGTGTACCCAGGACAGTGCTAGAAATCAAGAGAAAGCTAAAATAATAAAGCCGGTGGAGACAACTAATATTAATAAACACCTATCATGTTCTCAAAGTGTGACATAAAAGCCTGCCTTAAGGTTACCTTCAATCTGGTTAAGAATGCAACCCTTACCCCTGTGTAGGAATTATCATCAAAGTAAACTGACAGCATTCAAATAAATCATAATATAGAAAAATGCCATTCCTTTTTTCTATTCCTCCTGGACATGGCAGATCTCAAAACATGTTTACTGAATTTCCAAATGACTACCAAGAATTTTCATTCTCCTCTCCCTATATCCAGTCTTGTGAGGTTTTCCATTGATGTTTAGAAGTAAGATGGAATTTGTCACCTTCATGCATTTTCTGTCTGCCTGGGTCCTTGACTAGGTAGAGGTATGGATGTGCTCTCTCACCTGAGAGAGGCCAGAAACACTGTGTGTGAACAGGCTGCTTTGACTTTGACTTGATGGAAAGCTCATGAAAGAATCCCTCCTTTTGTGAAGTTGCTGGGCCAATCTTTCCAACTCAAGTTCAATGATGCATCCGAATCCTATCTGGAGTCATCAGATTCCCTTCCCATCTGATCCTCTGTATCCCCAACCCAGATAGGATCTGATGCAAACAACATGGACATCATTGGTTCCTTTTCTTTTAGCACAAGAATTCCTCAAAACAGTGATTTTTCCAAATTAAACAGAAATCCAACTGTAAGTGTCTGGGTATATTTGATTAATATTGATTTGTAACCAAAGAGACAACATTAGGTACCAGAAGGAGCTCTGAATATGAGGTGAGGAGACCTGAAACCCCTAAGGAGACTTGGCTTTGCTGGTTATAAGCTGGGTGCCTTTGGGCAATTCTCTTGCTTGTAAAGTGGATACAGTCAGCCCTGCCCTGCCTCTCAAAAGGGGTTTTTGTGAGTATCAGGTGAGATAATACCTGCGGAGTCGTGACAAAATTCTCAGGGATTCAAAGCCAGCTACAGGTTTCTAGAAATAATTTGAATGAGGCATTGTTCACATTGAAGGAGTGCCAGGCCAGGGTACATTCTGAAGTTGCAAGTGGGTTAGCTAAGATGGCATTCATGCATCTTCCTCTAGAGATTGGAGACTGCCACTCCTTTTTGGGTCGAGTATGCTTTCTGTGGACTGGGATTACAAGGGCAAAAGTAAGAGTAGCTGTATTATTGGTCAGTGCTTCTCACATTCCACCATCCTGTGAGTAGGGATAAGAGGTTAATTAAATACATCTCTCGGGCAACAGAAATGATCGAGGCTGTCCCTGGAACACAGTTGCTTCGAAAAGTAGGCTTTTGTTTCAGGGAAAATCTCCCACAGAGAAACATGGAACACCAAAGAGAACTATAAATAGGACTATCATTTATGTCAATTATAAATAGATTTGTTCCCTTTTGATTAGAAGATTCACGCTAGCTGAAAGCCTGCAGTTGAACAAAAATGAGGGAAAAACTCTTGACAAAATATTAGTACATGCTAACAGTTAGATTTGATACCTTTTCCTTCCTGAAGTATTTTCTCTGATTTTCCCTAAATGAAGACATTCTTCTCATTTGAGTTTACAATTCAGTTTTTAGCCTTTAAAGTACATTTGTTCATGCTTCATCAGCTCCATAGGATCTCTCTTTACCTTCTAGATTAGAAGACACACACACTTCTTTCTTTAAAGGGAAAGATTGAATAAATTGGATATCAGTGTTAGGAATTCAAAAGGGGCAAAACTTTCTCCTCAGATTGTCTCAAAATGGTCACCATGCCCTCTTACAAAAGTTCTCCTTTTCACGGAGATTCTTTACCAAAATACTATATACATGTGGATCCTTAGCAAAAACTTATCTGCCAGCGTAATGACCAAAAGGATTAAGTTAAAGGTCAGTAGAGAAATGGCCACATCCCACAGGCTGTTGCTACTGAGCACTTGTCAGATATGCAGCCATTTTCCTTTCATTCTGGAGGAGGCATTATTGAGAGGGTTCCCAACTCTTTGTGTCTGGTTAGCCAACTCCTTGTCCGCTGCTTGCATTCATGACTCATCTCTTCCCAGGGCCAGGGGGAGAAATGGCAGTTTCCCATCCAAGCTGTCTGCTAGGTTCATCCTGGGACGAGGTTTGCCGATGGAGCAGCAGGGTTCCGCCATCATGTACCAGGCACAATGGAATGCAATGGAATGCATGTCTCCCACCTGCAAGGATGAGGGGATGGAAAATCCTGCCTGAGTCTACTCACCTTGCCTCATGGAGGCTCTTGATTTCAGCTACCCCAGATTCAGCACTAAGAAAGAGGCTGTAAGTAGAGGTAATTGCGAGGAGAGAGCAGATGCAATGAACAGAGACCCTTCTGGGAAATTCCTCCCCCACTTTAAATGCCCTACTCTGGTTTCACTGTAGGATATTTTAAAATGAACTTAGCTTGTCAACTGGAAATTCACTGCCTGACCCAAGATTCAGGGGAGATTTCTGGAAAAACACTAATCAGGGATTTGGAAAGCCTGGGTCCCAACACATAAAGAAATATATTGAATATTTTTAAAGATATAAAATTCTTAGAACCGTTGGACAGGTTTCTGTGTGTGACCTCTCTCTTCCAAATGGCATTGCTCAACAGCCCAGCTCCCATCAGAAGGCTGACATCATGCTGTTGTGCAACTCACAGCCATTGCAATGTCACTTTGCTAACTACGCTTGCTGTGCATTCAACTACTGAGAAGCCGAGCGGCTTTAGGTTTTGAGTCAGAAGTTCTGAGCATGATCATTCCCGTGAAACCTGAGCCCTTGGTTCTTCTAAAAAGTCAAAATACATTTGGATCTTGCAAATCGAGAATGTCAGAGCCAATATTTTTCTCTTTAATCAAAACCAAGGAATGGCACGGTGGGTGGCTGGGGCCATGCCCTCCCTTCCTTTCATTCCCTTCCCCCCAACATCCAGCCAAGATTCTCCAGGCTTCAGAGAGCTGAATGGGAAAGGAGCTCTGGGCCTTGCGCATTCAGTCCTAAACCTCTCTGCCAAGCACTGCATTATGGTGGACTCTGACATGGTGGGATGTGCAAACATGAGCCTGAGATCATCAATCTGTTCCCAGACTGATAGCTAAACAGAAAATAGGAAAGGCTTCTTCCCACTCATCCTTGCACTTCCAGTCAAATATCTGGGGTTCTGTCCAACAGCCAGACTCTATAATCCAATGTTGGCCTCTGACTCAGTTGACCCTTTGATGGAAAATCTTCCATCCAGTTGGATCATTCCTCTGGTTCAATCTATGAAACAATTTTCAAAATTGAGGAGATGAGACCCATTTCCATTCTTAAATAGGAAGGCCCAGAATGTTCTTGAGAGCTTCATGAAGAGAGCTGAGTCTTGACTTGTTCACAAAGGTGGCCTTCAGATTGGTTAAGTGAAACATTGGCACATGCAGGTGACCAGCTTTATCTTGTTCCTTCTGTGTTGCTGTCATCTTTCAGGGTAATCTGGGACTAGGATAAAGATGAATCTGCCCTTCCCCCTGGTACATGCACTCCTCTCTAGTGAGAAGGAAGAGAAACCTCAGACCTCAAGAATCACACCAGTGGGTTTGTAGTAGCCTTGATTCATGTCAAGTTTCAGAAAGAGAGCTACTGAAAACTTGCCACGATGCCTGTGAAGTGGAATGAGGGTACTTACATTTGTCTGGAAGTCACATATGGTGTTTAAGATAGGCCTTGAATAGACAGGATTTTGATAGAAATTCTGGAGAAATTCTGGGCTGAGAAACCAACTTAATGGAAAAGCACATAACCAGCAGAGTATGGGACATGTTTGCGGGTTCATGAGCCATGCAGCCAGTTGTTTGGGTAATATGCTAGTGGAGAGTAGTACAAGATAAGCCCAAAAAGATAGGTTAGAGCAACATTTGTATTAAAGAATAATAATAGCCAGCACTTTCTGAGTGCTTATTATATGCATGATACTGTTCTAAGCACTGTTATGTATTGACTCTTTTAATCTTCACAACAAACCTGTGACATAGGTAGTATCATTATCTTCACTTTACAAGTGAGACCACTGAGGCACAGAGAAGTACATAACGTGCCTAAAGGCACATAGCTTCTAGTGGGACAAAACCAAAATTTAACTCAGGTAGCCAATCTCAGCACCCATGGTACCTGGTAGCCTTTATAGCATACTGCCCATAACACGCCTTTATTCTTTGCTTTTTCTTCCATCTCCTCTTCCCTAGCTGTGGAAATACTGGGTAGTATCTAAGGCCAAGCTCATATATTCCTTCCTTAGTGAGACCTCTTCCAACTCCGTCAGCAAGACTTTATCTTTCTCTACTCCAGGCTCCTCTATACCTATAGTAATTTTTCAAATCTTACTTATATTAGAGTTAAGTATATGTTCATTTGTGAATGTCTTCAGGCCAGAATTGACATCATATTCCCCTTTATATCTACTGAACCTGGGACAGTGCTTTGCATGTATTGAATGTTCAATTTACATTACCTGAACTGAATTGAATATCGCAGTCCACTGGTGGACATCTGAAGAAATGCCCCCTAATCCTACCACTCTCTTTAAGACCATCTTTCCAAATGCAAAACAAAAAACTAAGACATCTTGAGCCCCACAGGGAACTCTCTCACTCATGAAAACCTACAACCCATAAAAAAAAATGTTTGGGAAAGCACAGTGTGGACAATTCCAGGCCACAGACCAAGAACACCATTCCAGGTTTAGCCCTGCTTGGCTGCAAAAGAATGCTAATGTTAACAGTGCTTCTAAAGGCAAAAACGTGGCCACATGTAGATGAAGTGTCTCATCAAGGGCTGTGGGGTTCCAGGATTTCTGAGAAGGCTCCCTTTATCCTAATAAAGTTCTCAGCTTCTCGACCCCCAAATCCCAACTCCCTGCAGGAGACTCAAAAACACCCAATTTAATTAAAACCTCTTTTTTACACATTGAAGTCACAAGTTTTCACAGGGTGCAATGTGTTGCTAACCCAGCAATTTCCAGACTAGACTGCACAGCAAGGCAGGTGCTGTTTTCTTTTCAGGGCCCATGTCCTTAAATTGCTTTCTGCTTAGGTATCTCTGAGGGCCAAATTACTCTGGCAGATTCCAGCCCAAGCTCTCCCTCTTTCACCCAGCTCTTTCCTGACCCGGAAGATTTCTTTCTCCCACAGGTGAGATTAGCCAACAGGAAGAGAATGTCTTATCTTTTTTAGAAAGTATACTTTTAATGTTTATCATTAGTTACCTCCAAGCTCAGAGAGTCAATAACAACAGTAAGCATAGCACTATGCCTTCTGGAAAAATGTCAAACAAGCATGTGGAATGGCCTACAATTATCTAATTGGCAAATTATCTAATTGGCAAGACCCACATTACACAGATTGAGCATAATAGACCTGCAAAGTTGAGTTCTAAAATGTGATTGGTAAGTGCACAGATATTTACTGAGCATCTATTATATGCCACACTCTGTAGAAAGTGCTGGAGATAGAGTGCTGAACCAGACTGACAAGAGTTTCCGCCTTAAGTGCTTAGAGTTTAGCCAGAAAGATACAGACAGCCAGTGCTAATGGAGAAAAGGAATGGTGAAACGCTGGTGCCCTGGAATCATCTGGAAGGAGTACATTCCCCAAGTTTTCTTTCTTTCCCATCTGTTGGAATATCTAACCAATCTCCCATCTTCTTCTTTTCACCTTTTCTTCTTCTTACTGCCCTCTACAGCATGCACTGTTGCACACCCACTGTTATAGCCACTTGTTTTAGATTTCTTGTGGCAAGGAAGCCTCAGTGTTAGGTTCGGTTTGGGTTCTTGGTCTTTCCTCTTCTTATTCCAGCCAACCAAGGGAGGCAACTTAAATGGTGTGACTTGTTGGCTTCCATCTGGGGTCAGACTCATTGTCTTCTCTGTTTTCCTACACATATTGGGACATTCCAGGTACACTGGAGTCTCTTGTCCTGGGAAGGCCCACAGTTTCTGAGGTGTTAAGAAAAGGAAACCATAAAATGTCCATGGGCCTATATCTTGGCATCTTGAGCTCAAGCTTCTGGAAGCACTGGCTTCATGGAAATTTATTACCCACTCTGTGTAAACAACAAAATAGAGAATGGTAAAAAACATTAGGTAGTTCTCAAATTACTTATTTGAGAAATACTCAAGTGCTCTGTGGAAGGGAGAATAATGGTCTCTTATCCTTGAATATCAAGTCCACAAAGAAGTCACAGGGTTTGATACAACTTCATTGATGAACGCAAGCCTGATCTTGGAGCCAACTGGTCTACCTAGACAAGTTCTGGGAATAAACAAGCTAGACTAGTTGTGGGGAACCATTGATCAAATTTCAGATATGAAACTGTGACTCACCTGATATGGCATTAGAATGTATATTTTGACATTTGCTTATTTTCTCACCAGTAGCCTTTCTGATTTTCCAAAATCTTTTTCCTTGCTCTCTTCTGACACTATCAGACTAACCTTCTATAACAAGATCATATGAAGCCTCTTTCGAGGCTGAACCTCTGTATCCCTAGATCCCAAATCCTGCAATTAGCAGAGGTTTAGGAGAAATGACCCAAGACCCTTCTTCTGAAAATCTACCCGAGGTATTATTGGAGTCTTATTAGAATTGGAAAGAATGAATCAAAATTAGATACATTGATAGAAGGATAGAATATTGATAAATAGTATGTAGATCTTGAGAAAATGAAATTTAAAATAGCAAGAGAACTTGTCTAAGTGCACCAAATGAGTTTGAAAGAAAGAAAAGTAAATGTGTCCTTTATCAGTATTTACCAATATAGAATAGTAATCATAATCTCCAAATTAGATGGTGAATGGTCTTGGCCTTCAAATAGGGAGTGAAAAGGGTCCAGTGAAGCAGTGTTTTATCAGGTCTATTTTAGTCCTAGAGCTATCACGAGTCCATTTGTCTCCAAGTGGAACACTGCCTGGGTGGCTGTGTTTCCGTTCATGGCAGAAAGCTGCTGGGGCCGTCAGAGCAAGAGAGGCTTCACAAAGTCAGAAAGCAGCGCCAAAAGGCAAATACGGTTCCCATCACAGCCAAAATAGTTCACTTAGCTCTTTGTGCTACTCTCTTACTCTTTGTAATGGAGCAATTTCTATGAGAGTTGTGTAAAAGTAAGGAAATTTTCAGCTTTGAACAGCAAATGAGTGAACTGGGCAAGAAAAGCATGAAATTTAGTGAGGGAAAGACAGAGTGATAAGGGAATAATATGAAAGCCCTGGAAAAGAATGCTTCCCTTTCTACTATGTGAAAACCCATACCTGTAAAACAGATATACTCTGAATGGATTTTCTCAGTTCAGAGGAATCCATCACTTTACTAAAACACTTTGAAGTCTTCATCTCGTGACTTCACATTCAACATGGTTGAGCACTTCCCTTTGGACACACTGCTCTCTCTACTCTACTGGAAGAGATGAAGAGGAGATTCCATGAGGTGGGGCCCCTTGGAGGTCTCTGTGCCTACTCATGTTTGTGCTTCGCTTTTTCCAAGTGGATATAATATGACAAGACAGAAACCCTAGATAGACCAGAGGGTGAGAGTTTCTGTCAAGAATAGAGGTAGAAGAACCATAGAATTATAGAGTTGGATAAGACCTTCAATCTCATAAAATCCCTCTGCTGAGAAAGCAGTCCCTTCTTCAACATCCTGACAGAAGGCCTCTGCTGAAATCCCCCAAGTGATAGGGACAACAGTGGTAGAACAACTCTACTCCCTCCCGCATTCTGCAAACAGAAAACCATAGCAATGGGGTGCTATACCAATCCATGAGACGGTCATCTCTCTCATGAGTAGAGTTCACCCCTCTGTGACTCAGCAAGGTTCCTTCTCTGAACCTTCCTTGTACCTTGTATCTGCTGAGGCATTTAACCATATTCTGCTTTATTCGTTTGACCCTAACTCTCCTGTTTCAGTCTAGTATTGCTGATACAAAGGTGTCATCATCACCGTTAATCTAATACTGATGTAACCCGAACTTTTGCTCTACATAATCACAGATCTCGGTGAATTTCCTAGAAGAGAACAGTCCCTGAACTAAACTGTTAAGTAGACAAAATATAAGTTAGGCCTCTTCCATATTGTCAAGAGCGAGGGAGGCCCTAACTCTGCTATGCCCCTTCAATCTTGGCCTCTCATCCCCCATAGCACACCTACCAAGTCCTACAACAGGATTATAGGCACCCCAAGCTTGCCTATTTTGTGCCTCCTCCTGGTCCATTCATGCACCCTGGGTGATCTGTTACCTTCCTTCCCAGAAGCTCTATATAAATACATCCTAAGCCAGTGGAATAAAGCTGTAATGGGGTCATCTGAGGCACCAGTAACCAGCCAGTGACCTTCAACGAACTTTGTTCATTCAAGAAGTGGTTATCATTAAGATACTCCACAAGTAACAGAGTTCCAGGATTACATTGGCTTAAGCAACATGGAATTTTATTTCTCTCTCATGTAGAAGTCCCAAGATACATAGTTCAGGGCTGCTGAACTGTCTGCTGAACAGCAGCTCTGTTCCACAAAATCCTCAGGGATTCAGGCTCCTTCTAGCTTTCTACTTCACCATCCTTATATTGTGGCCCTCATCTATATGGCCAGATAGCTGCTGGGGCATCTTGTAGCAATATTCTAGCCAGGAGGAAGATTTTTTAAAAGCAAGTATGCATGCTGATTGTCTTTTAAGGAAGGATCCCAGAAGCTGTCATGTGACACTTTCACTTATTTTCCATTGTCTAGAATTTGAGCAAATGGCCACACATAGCTGCAAGGGAGGCTGGGAAATATAATTAGCTGAAAATTAGTGCTTCCATTATTATGGAAAGAAGAAGAATGGATATTGGGCAATGAGTAGGAATTCCTGCCAGAAGGACCATCCCAGAGCTCTTTAAGTCATATCACTTAGGTGTTCACCTATGCCCTGCAAAATCAAAGGTTGATCTAGTGTCAGCCAGATCTAGATGCCAATCCTGACAGCATCACCTGGTGAGCTGTGTGATCTTTGAACTATTTCCCATGCTATCATAAACAGCAATAATACCTCCCTCTTAGGTTTCTGTAGGATGATGTGAGATGACTGGTGATGCCCTGCACACTGCCTGGCACATAGTAGATGCTCAGCCAACATTTATTATTATATTATTATTAATATTATTATTATTATCATCATCACCATCGTCATTCTGCCTGCAGATAAGACTGGCTCTGCTCCAGGATTTAGACCGACTTAGGTATGAAAACATTAACAAAGCTCCTGGTGGCTGTGTTTCTTGAGCAACTTCACACCGTATCCATTAGCCAGCTGCATTAAGGCAAATGAATGGCTGCTCAAGAGAATGTCTTTATACTTAGCACCTTTCCTTTGTTGGATGGTGTCAAACAAGACAAAAGCAGTTAACATACTTCTCAGCACTGTAAGAGATTACAATCAGGATCAGCAGAGCTCAAAAAGAAGCCTAAAATGATGGAATGGGGTAGTGGACTTTTTAGAATGCAAAGATCATTCATTTTCACTTCACTCTGTTTATCAAGCCAAGCAAACTAATGTTGGAAGTCACTCTGAAAAAGGGTAAAGAAAAATATACCTCTTTTGGTGCCTTCCACTGTGCCATATCAAGTAGATGGGTTAAGAGGTGTACTGGGCTTTATTTTCCATTGTTTCCTACTAAGTTCCTCTTAGATGATGCTCTAAGAGGCACTGAGCTCTTTTTATTGACTTCTGCCTAGGCAGGAGTTTCTACTCAAATTGAGAAGCACTGTAGTAGAATGATTTAGTGTTCAGGCAGGCCTGAGTTTGAATCCTGGCTTGGCCATTTAATAGGTGGGCGATCTTGAGACAAATTAATAAACTTTTCTAAGACTCAGTATTTTCAACTGTAAGATGGGGATAACAATGGTGTCTATCTCATAAGATTGTTGTAAGAATTAGATGAGATTGTGTATGTATAAACCAGATGTCCCCAGGTTTTCCAGTCTCCTTGGGTCACATTTTTATCCAATGTCTACATTCAATGGCTTATGACACCTTTCCACATTCCATGGGAAGTCCATGCACTGCCCAAAAGCTCTGAAGATTTGGCACACCACCCTTCTCCCAAGTTAGTCCACTTCACCGTTTGCCTCCCAACTATTTCCTACTCCCAGTTGTCACTCTTGACTCCTGAAACTGCCATCCTCTGTCACCTGCTCCCTTGGCTTTAGCTCATCTAAAAGATGAATCAAGAGTAGGAAAAAGCTGGAGGCGAGAAAGTCATGATACCTGGAATTTTGCAGAAGCAGTGGGAATGGGCAAGAAGAGGGAGATCTGAGAGCTATGATAAAGGAAGGTGGAATGCAATATGTTGCCTGCCTGGATAAAGGGAAAAAGGAGTAGAAAGTAGTCAAAGATGTTTGTAAGATTTTGGGTCTGGATAAGCAAGAGGACGATGTTGCAGACATGAGCAAGTCCAAAGGAGAATTTGACTTTGGTTGATTTTAGTCATTGGCAATGACGTTGACGTTGGTTTTAAAGATACTGAATCATAATGGGGCATTCGAAGACAATCCCTATGGCTCTTCAATGGTGCTGGCCCGAAGCTTGGACCACCCAGGGAGAGGGAAGCCCAGGGAAATAGGTTTGGAAGTTTCCTTGTACAGGTGGTAACTGAAGCATGGCCTTTCCCCACCCCAATATTAAAATTTTAGTCATTTTTTAAAATAAAAAGAAAGAAAAGAAAATTGCGATTTTGGAGTCTCAAAAGGACTGTTATCCAATTATATCACAATGATCTCCCAAACAACTCATTCCTTTAGCCCATCAACTGAGTTTCTATTCATTATTATTTTTGTAACTAAAATTTAGAATCACAGAATCATATCATATTGCAATTGCAATAAGCCTTAAAATGTTCCTGCTCCAAATGCCTCACTTACACATGGGGAAATTGACCTGCTAGAGAATACAGGTGACCTATCTTTGCTCATTAAAGCTGAATAACGCTGCCAGGTAATCTATAACACACTAGTAAAATTTCTGTTCTTCCTTGCTAATTTTTTCACCTGCAGTTCAGCTACCAAAGATACATTTTTAAACATTCTAGCTGCATTAAAAATGTTCTTTCTAACTGAAATACAAATGCAGGTAGTGAGGAGAGAGTATGGAATACAGAGCCAGAGGCCTGGATTTTGATTCTTGGAGGTATCAACTGTCTCTGGATCCACATCTTCCAATCCCACACAAGATGGAGAGCAGCCCCATCCTGGTATTTGGGGAGGCCTATCAGGACAAGAGCTGGCCTCTCTGTGGGGGCTGGAGAAAGGAAGCAGCTGAAGCAACACTATCAGTTTCCTTCCCCTTCAGAAGAGAACAATCGAGCTCCTCCCAGGGGAAGCCATTTGGATTTCGACAGTGTGGGGTCTGTCTTATGACGGGAATGGAGGATTACCGTAGAATGGGGGTGCTTAGTGGCCGTGATTCTGAACACAAAATCAAAGATGGAAGGAAAGCCAAGAGGTCCTGAGGTCCAGTCCCCTGCCTCTATCTAAGCCTTCCAAGGCAGATGGTTGTCAGCCCACATTTAAAGATCACCAGGGCAGCTTCCCACAGCGCCCTGGGTTCGGCGTGTTTTCCCCTTACAATCAAGAAATTCTTCCCGATGTTTAAGTGGAAACGCTGTCAATGTAGCACGAGTCTGTTTATCCTTATCTAGTCCTCAGTGGAGATGAGAATGAATACCCTGTGTAATAATAACCCTTCTTATACCTGGTGGTGGGGATTAAGTCACCTCTTAGCCTTTTGTTTTTGGGGCTAAATCTTAACTCCATTTTCTACCCAGTTAATCATTTTTTTTTTTTTTACTCCTATCTGGATCATTTCCAGCTTCTCCAAATGAGTCTTAAAATAGGAGGATGAAATCTGAGTTCCCACTCTAATTAAAACCTCAACAATGCCAAGTTTTGTGGAAAGATTACTCTCTAGGCTTTCATTTCATAATTCTCGACATACGCCTGCCTCATATTACAATTTTGTTGTACTACTTTCTTGCTCACTTGGCCCACAGCTATTTTGCTATAGCACTTGTCTATGCAAGTTGGAGCCCATTTTTGTCCATTTTAAACATCTTTCTGTTTTTAATGACTCTCCCCCTTTCTAAATTGTTAAAGGTCACTTTAAATTCTAATCATACCTCCTAATGTTTGAAGATCTTTTCATGCCTTAGTGCAATCCAAAAAACATTCTAGTCTATTATTTCAGTCATTGAGAAAGGAATCTCAATTTATATCAGTCCTAGAAGGGTCTGAATATTGCTTATTTCTCCCAATACCCACAAGCATAGTTTGAGCATGAAAAACAATGCAGACCATCCCTCTCCATTCATTTATTCAACAAACATCTTTTTGAGCAGCAATGATAGAGACTGGAGATACAGCGAACAAATCACAATTTCTCTATCCATTCAGTAACGTGTCCATACAATGTATACTAAAAAATGTATTCATTAAGCACTTACTCTTTGCAGACCTATGGCGGGTGTTGGGGCTACAGCAATGAACAGGTCATACAGTATAAGGCTCTTGCCTTCCTGGATCTTACATTCCAACAGGGGTGGGAAAAGAGGGAGACAAAGTACAAGTCAACCAATAAATAAACAGGACCATGTCCAATCTTGATAAATGTTTTGAAAGAAACAATGGAATGATAGATGGCAGGGTGATGGCAATCTTAGGTGAGGCAGACAGGAGAGACTTCCCCGAGGAGGGGGCTCTGAAGATCTTACAGCTTAGCAGGGCTCTGCTATTCTGAACCAATCTCCGTTAGCAAACCAAACCTTCCTCATGGTTTCTTCTCCCAGATCTAGAACTAACTTTTGCTGGGATGTTAATGACTGATATTGCACTTTTCCTTAGTTAATTATTTACATTTCCAAAGGACTCTTTCATGTTCTTTAATCAAAAGAAGTGATAAATGGAAGGAATTTCAGGATACAAGAGCCTTAGTTCCTCAGGAAGTTAATAGACATTCCTAGAAGACAGGGGTCCAGTGGTCAATTAAGTGTGGGGAGAGTGAACTTCAGTACCATAAAATAGATTTCTCACAACCTTGAATAGGCTGGTGAACTTTAAGACTCTCCACAATGGGACAATGTTTACAGCTGATTCCCAAGCTTTTTGAATGGATCCTCTTGAAGAACACTCGATGATGAGTGCTGGGCTGAAGAGATATTTTGGGCCTTTTGATGTCTTTTGACATTGGATTTGGGATATGATTCCAAGTCACAAGCAGCCAATGTGCAGGCCATCCCTGGATGTTTCTGAAAGGTGTAATAGAAACAAGACGAGCTTGTCTGCGAGCCTAGACCTGTACTTTTCTGGTTTCCTCAGATCATGGAGCCTTTTGAGAATCTTTTGAGTGTCTGAATTTCCTCTTTCCAGGAAAATCCACAAACATACATAATTGCACATTGTACAGAGGGTTCACAGGTTTCCTACCAAAATTCATCCATGGACTAGAGGATTTCTGAGGACCTGTCCTGTGCTAAAGCTCTAATAAGTTTCTGCTGTCAGGTCATGATGACCTCTGGGTCCATGTTTTTGATTAGCCTATGGGTTTCTTGTGACCAGACCAAGTGTTCTACCTCCTCCCAAGCTTCCTTCAGCCTTGGTGAAGTGCCCAGTACACAAGGAGTGCTGATACAAATCCCTGTGCCTGCTGCAGGCTCCCCACAGGGTCCTGTGGCGGCTGCTGCCTGAGAAACAGCTAGGGAGGGTGGGGAGACCCCTCAACACAGAAGTACCAGCCAACCCTGGGTATACCCAGTTGGCTTCCCAATTAGTGAATGAGGTCATTTTCCCTCTGATCTTTTCCAGAAATAGATCTGTGAAGAAGGCGTGAGCTGAAATGACCTAGCGAGGCAACGGGAAGGAAGTGACTAGAAAGGGAATCATTAAAAACCCAACTTCTTCTTTAAAGGGAAAGGGAAACAGGGACCTGGAGGAAGGTTATAATTGCCAAGCCAGCAGTGGTCCCTGCTTTCCTCTCTGTGCTCCCAATATGGATTTCCTGCCTGCGGGGCACCATTTGATTTAAAGCTATGGGAGCCTCACGCAGTCTCATGAGAAGGGCTCGGAAAAGAAATAGAGCAACGTTTGCCTTCTTCCTGCCACTTCTGGATGGAAGCAGTTAGATTAATTAACCCTGTTTCCTCAACAGGATTGATCCCGACACTTGCTTGAGAAATTTTGATGATTATATGTAGCCTGACTGACAAATAAATTATGATTTTTCTTTTTGCAGAATTGAATGTCCTCTGGTTTATATAACCACCTCAGTTCTATAGGCAATCATCAGCAGTGTATTTCCCTTTTGCTCTCCTTTGTCATGAGTTTTGAATGATCTGTGAAAGGATGTTTTGATGATGTAGTCCTGAAGGTGTGCCAAAAACCTACCCCACCCATTTGGCTTCTCTGCATTGCCCTGGGAGGTCATAAAGGGTGAAGGCATAGAAAAGGTAGATTTGGGTCCTTGGAAAGTCTGTCTTCTGAACTGAGTTTTACAATTGAGCAGATTGGCTTGAATACCCACCTGACCATTTTGAAAGCCTAAAAATAAATTGAACCTGGTACTTAGAAAAGGCACCTCTCAGTATCAGAGGATGTCCCTGTGTTTCTAGCTTTTCTTTTGGCTGGGGAACTTGTTAAGGCTCTAATTTCCTTCCCTGCGACCTGGCTTGTTGTCTTCAGGTGCTAGCTGGACGTCAGAATGACACAGATCTTGCAAATAAAAAATGCAGGGAAGGGAAAAAGGTCAACATGTGTTTTTCGTTTCAGTTTAGTTTCTTACTTTGAAGGGTTATGATTTTTTTTCCCCTTTTTACAATAAAACTGGTTCTGCTACTAGACTAACATATGGATACCTTTATGAGGCAATTATCAAAAGAGATTTGAAGACTTTCTGGAGTTTTTCAAGTGGAAAAGTTCTTTCCCAGGACTTCAGTCCTCACCGGCCCTTTCCTCCTCGCTAGCGCTCTCTACTTCGCCGTATATTATGTACACACGTTGGAAGTCTATATAGCACACAGAGGCATGGTCATCATCTGAGAACTAGTTGGAAATGCAAATTCCCAAGCACCACCTCAGACCTATTGAAACAGAGACTCTGAGGTGGGGCCCAGCAATGTTGTTTTAACCAGTCCTCTAGGTGATATGTATCATTGTGTAACCACCCACCCCATGGCGTGTTTATCATGTTGGGCGCTGGCTGCTTCTGGAAGCCCCACAGATTTATGAACCTGAAATCCATCCTTTCATGGGGATCAGGGGGACAGGTATGTGGGTAGTGAAGTTTTACCACTTGAAATCAAAGGAACTTCCAGATTCATAAGTCACTTAAACTCTGTTTTCTCATCTATAAAATGGGACTGATTCCATCTGCCTCATAGGGTTGTTGAAATGGCTGAAGGACAGAATGTGTGTGAAAGTGATTTGTGAACTGCCAGGCGCTCCCTGCAGTTAGCTCTGGAGTTAGCTGTATGAATCAATCATGCCGAAGTGCATTATGAACTGCAGACCCCTTGGGGGGTGGGGGCAGACAGTGGGGCAGGGACGGTGTCTCCTTTGTCCTCATCTGTATCCTGAACCCTGAGTCCAGGCACATAATGGCCAGTCACTGACTCTTTGCTGAATAACTGTAACTCACATTTGGTAAGTGTTTGCTCATTCCTTCATCACAAGTACCCTGTGAAGTGGTATTTGCATTTCCCTTTATGGATGAAAACTGAGAGGTTAAGTAACTTACCCACAGCCACATAGTTAGAAATGGTGGAGTCAGCATCTGAACTCAGGCAAACTGGCTCTGGTGACTGTGCTCTAACCACTTCACCGCATGGCCTCACAATTAATTCATTAATGGTGATGCTGAGGATGGTGATGTGAGGTGACATTTCATGAGTGCTTGCTCTGTGCCCCTCACTGTTCCAAGCTCTCCATGTTCCTTAACTCACCACAACCTGATAGAGGTAAATACTATTGTCATCCCCCTTTAACAAGAGAGGAAATAGAGACACAGATATGCCCTGGTGTTGGGTTTCTTCTTTCCAATGTAAAAAAAATTCTTCATATTGCGCCTCTCTGTGTACTGTTTGTGCACCCAACTTATCAATTCACTAATCAATGGGCATTTATGAAGTGCCTGATAAGTGTCCAGTGCTGTGCTTCTAAACACAGAAATATGAGACACACTTTTTGCCCTTAAGATGCTTCAAATCAAGTTGGGGAAATGGGCCAATCGTCATAAGACAGAAAATAAAGGCTAATATGTAGTTAAGTCTAGTTTATGATGCAGAAAGTAATCGTTTTACACCTTCAGAAAGGTTAGTGGGAATGAAATCCTCAGACAAGAAGTCTCATGGGGGCCTGAAGGAAACATCTCTTGCTAGACTCAGACTCCAATTGTTCTGGAAAATTGTCATTGAACTGTTGAGTTCAGCTTCCCGGCATTACAGTTTCCCTGAAGGTTGTCATGGTAATCAGGGTTATAAAGGAGATAGTGACCTGTTATTGCATTTTTGTCTATTTTGTTCTCTTCTTATCCTCAGTACTAAGAGCAGTGTCCTGAACGTGGTAGGTGCTCAATAAACATTTGCGATGGAATGATTATAAGCAGGGGAAGAATAATGTGGTGGAAGGAGAACAGATGTAGTTGGCCAAATTTGGGCTTGGATGGAGAGGCAGATTGTCAGGGATATCCTCCCTGGAAGAAGGCTGAGAGACAGAAGATTGGGCAGGAGCCTGGTATCCAGAGAGGACCTGGGTTCAGAAGAAGCATGGGAGCAGAGCCTTTGTCATTTAGAACACAAATTCTCCCACTCCATACAGTGGGGTGTGGGGAAGTCTTGGCCCCTTGAGCCCCTCCCCCCACGCCACCCCCCGCCCCAAGCCCCCTCGAAAAGAAATCTCATAGCTACTTGGTGATTTTGAAAGGTGAGAACCAGGGTCTCTTGTCATCAATTTCATTTCCCCTGCTTTTTCTTCTCTTTAGCAAACCTTCGGATGCCAAGCCCAAGTCTTGGTTACACCCCATGTTTCCTTCAGAGGAAACTGCACTAGTAATTGAAAACAGAAATCAGTTCTTTTATTCTAATTCATGGGATGCAGGTACAATTCCTGTTTGTGCTCTACCTTGGCTGTTTCTTTTCTAATCCCGGGAGAAAATCTGGATATAATTCTCTGCTTCAGTCTTTTGGTCTTCTCTTCTGGTCCTTATGCAAAATTGTGGACTTCCATCAAAATAGGTTTGTCTGATAATCTTCTTTGACTCAGTAATTCCATTCCTTGGAATTTGTTCTTATAAATGATCTCAAAGGAGTAGAAAGTTATGTGCACAAAGACACTTACTGCTGCATTAGTTAAAATAATTATAAAACTGGAAATAGCCTATATGTGTAGTAACAGGAAAAAAAATGATGGAAAATCTACTCAATAAGATATTCTGCAGCTTTAAAATTATCATTATGAGGATTTTGTAGCAATATGGAAAATGCTTGCAGTATAATGTTAAGTAGAAAAAAACATAATACTACATTAAATTTAGGCTGTGACCATAGCTATGTCAAAATGATGTGTGCATCTGGATGAGAACTAGAAAAAATGAGAAAAATGAAGATAATATGATTTGCTGTGATACCAAGATTATGGGTATAATTCCTTTATTTCGATTTCTCCTAAAGTTGTTACAACTTCGTGCAATTCCAAGGGGTTTGGAAACAAGATGGTCTGGCTGCATGACAGATCTGACTACCCCTTCTGAAACTGGAAAGAATCACAGTGTACTGGGTGAGATGTGAGCATCCAATACCCAGACATGCCCAAAATGGCAGGATTGCACAGACTTCTCTCCCAAGGGCAAAAGCCACGCATGCCGTTCATTCTGGCACTCTCTGAAATACCTAGTTTAAAGCTCTGTCTCCTGCATCTGCTCAAACCCTGGGGTTAGTGGGATGACTTAGATGACCTCCCCCATATTCTTCACGGATTTTAACACTACATGCCTTTAGGAATCCAAGCAACAGTGTCAACTTCAGAGTTTTTCCTCACCTGGGAATTCTTCCACTTTCAAGGTATCCCCTGTTGAGGTGAACTGGCTTTGCAACTTACTAACTGTATAGTTTGGGTCAAGTTACTGAACCTTGCTAAACCTCAGTTTCCTCATATGTAGAATGGATATAGTAATAATGCCTACTCCATGTAGTTGCTGTAGGATGTAAATGAGATAAGACATGAAAAGTAATATTTACTATAGTAGCTTAATAAAAGCACTCACCAAAGGGAATCTATTGGTAGTGTATTACTGCAAAAGTCCACATTGTTCCAAATGTCAAAGAAATAAGTCTAAATATAAAATGAACAGAAGAATGAAATGCCCCCTTTCAATCTCAGGAAAACTTGTGTTTAATGGAAAACTTTCCAACCTCATTTGATTATATCTTTGGGTCTTACTACAGCTCCTTCTCTCTCACTAGCTAATCATATCCTCTAGGTTCTCAAGTGTTCTTGCTGCACGGACGTATTGTCTGCACTACTGTGTTTAAATTGTGTTTGGGATATTAACTAAGCATGTTCTGCATAGTAACTCTGACACTTGAAGAAATGCATTATTTCAGGCCAGATAGAAGGCTAGGATAGAGAGATACTGTTGGTGATGCCACAGATGACTAACTCAGATGGGGGAGATGAGAAGGCTGGGAAGCCAAAAGCCACAGCCAAGGACGAGAGAGGAATTTGGTTTGAAAGAAGAGTGTTAGGACATCAACAGCCTGGAAAGAGAAGTCCAGGGTTATTTGTGGCCTGTGGAGTACCAGGAAAAAAAATGTGGCAAAAGAAGGCACAGATGTTCTGAGGAATGCAAGGAATTTATGACGGTTCATAGTCCGACTGCGGGAAATGCCTGCCGAGGGCAGATCTCAGTGCACTGTGGGAGCGTTGGATCATGAGGAGATATGAGAAGACTAGGACTTCACAAATGACCTTTACCGGCGTATTGTCTTGAACCAAAAGCAAAGGAGGAGAAGGAAGTAGAGTACAAGAAGTTGCTTAAGAAGCAAAATAAATAAATTAGAAAGTCTATAGAAGTAGATTAAAATGTTCTTAAACCAACAGCCCCTTTTTCCTATCATTCTTTTCTCTGAAAGTCATCAGCAATGACTTGAACTCACAGTTCAGAAATGAGGATGTGTGTAGCTCTCTCCACATTCTCTTACCAGAACGCCTACTACTCAGAGTCAAAAAGCTTCACTTCTCTCCTCCCATCCCTGTTATATGGAAGCTGCTACAAGATCTTGAGGCTCGTTTCTTCTCATCAACCTAAAGGTTTAGGTATGCAGTTTTTACACAAATATGCATCTAACTGACAAAGTGAAGACCATACCCATCAAGAGATCAATGGATTTGATAGTCTCCTTTCTCACAGGTGTGAGAGTCTTGATGTGAGGTTGCAAGGAAGTAGGTACTTGCTGGAAGGCTGGGAAGAGAGAATGGAGACTGCCCTGCAAAAAGACTACGCATCAGAAGAGAGCATTTAGCCCCTGAACTTGGGCCCTCACTTCCTGCTAGTTAGGACAGAGCTAATTGCGCCTAAGTATTAGCAGAAGCAATGCTTCCATGCAGCCTTCCCAAACCCAGATCTGAGCCAAAGAGAACAGACAGAAGGCAAGTGTTGAGGGAAATAAAATGTCCTACAAGCAGTTGTCCCAGCCCAGTGTCCCCAGCTGTAGGACACATTAGGCCTCACACTGCTTGCACCTAATGAGGCCAACTAATCCTGCAACCATGGTTAGCTTTTGTGATAAAATGGAAAATGACTTCTGGGGCAACTGTCTCTAGTTCTCAGAAAGGAAATTCATGGAAGTGAGTGACTGGCTTGAAGGCCAAGAGATCATTGCCTCAGAGTGGGGTGCCAGAGCAGAGTGATGTGGTCATTCACAGCATGTTTGAGTATGTGAGAAAAAAATAAGAGTTCAATTTCTTCAGCCAATATCACAGGCTGAAAATATTTTTCTTTGCTGAATTTAGTAAAATAAATAAGAGAATCAAAGACTTTTCTCAATTGATAATAATAGTTGCTAAAAAGCATTTAATGAGGTTTGGAGATGTAGACATATCAGTCCCAGATGAAACAAAGATGAGAACAGGATTTAGCTTGGAGACAAGCTACAACTTAACCACACTTCTTTCTCCCCTTATTCATAGTTCACTTCTTTAATTCAGAAAAATAATATTTGGCCGGGATGAGGGAGGTGGGGAGGGAGGTTAGGAGGAGTGGAGTGGCTAAAAGCTAGTAGGATCAGTGATTGCCAGAAGATTACTAAGAAACTTCTTCAGTTGACCTTGAGTTTTCTATAATGTCCAAAGATATAGGAAATTCTAAAATACAATAATTGGAGGAAAGCACTTAAAGTCTCTTGGTCATGTGTATGCAATCAAATATTAAGGGAAAAGGGAGAAAAATTATAGCAGCAAAATTCCGTAGAAAGAAAAGAAATAAAGGATGGTCTGACGAGTTCAGATTTTAGCTGAAAGTTCCTGAAATAATAAAATCACTCTCTAAATGAGATATTCAGCCTCACTTTGCATACCTGCTTGATTTTTGATGAATAATACTACAACTTGCTTGAGAACTCCTTCTACAGATTTTAAACTTCTAATAATCTTTTTTTTTTTTTTTTTTTTTAAAGATTTTATTTATTCAGTTTTTTCCCCCTAAAGCCCCAGTAGACAGTTGCATGTCATAGGTTCACATCCTTCTAGCTGCTGCACGTGGGACTCGGCCTCGCGTTGGACGGAGAAGTGGTGCCTCCGGGCACTCCCGGGATCCGAACCCGGGCCGCCAGCATCAGAGCGCGCGCACTTAACCACTAAGCCACGGAGCCGGCCCTCTAATAATCTTAACATTAGTTTATTTTACCACAAAAGGGGGTGGCATTGGACCATGTTTATAATGGTCATCTTCTAATTTTGTCTTCTGAGCAGATGTCACATGTGATGACCTGTCTGGAAGCCCATTTGTCTCATTAGAGATGAAATAACATGTAGTTGTAGCTGGAATTTTCCAGGGAAACTATGCATCTGTCCTTCGTGGGAGGAACTGAATATTGCATAGAGGATTCATATACCATTGACAGACACCAACGAAACTAGTGAAATAAAATATTGACCACATTGAGCGCTAGGAAGTTCAGCACTCTGGTCAACCATATTAACAACCGTCCTAGGGCTTGTCACTTATGCGCTCTTTGAAGATGCAGCTTTGCGAGGAGTAATGGTTAAAGGCCATGCCCAGGGATTCCTAGAAAGACTCTTCTCACACTATTCTCATTTCTAACTACCCACACAAGTTAGAGGGTCATCCCTCTTCCTCATTCCTCAAAGCCTTCAGGACCCTGGTTATCAATTCACACCTGTATTCTAATCCTTTTAATTCGCACCTGTATTCTGCCTTGAGCTGGCTTCTGCAGTCCCCATAGATGGTCTTGTCTCCGCCCCGTACTGAAACACACCTCCATATTGGACATTTTCCCTCCAAAATTTTTCTCCATTTTCCCCATGTTCCTCCTCAACACTGATCCCTGCTTTCCTTAAACTCAGCCTATAAATGTTGTTTTCATCTAAAATTAAACCTGACAAAGAGGAAACTCCTGGTTCTCTCATCAAGCTTCTCTTCACTGCTATATTTCCCTATTATTAGAGAGAAGCACTGATATGTCATATATACATTGTTATTAAAAGGTGGGTAGCATAACCATCCTGTTAATCCTTAGAGTCATATTGTTAGAAGGAGTGCTTGATACTGTCTAGTACTTTGGTTGTCTACATGTTCTCATGTAGCCTCAGAGAATTCTGGTGACTTGTGAGTTCACACAAAGGATCTGGGGCTGGAATCCAATGTTGTTTTCTTATTATTTCATATTGCCTTCTTTTTATTCCCTCTCTGCATATGGCACTGTGCTAGGTGCCATAGAAACACTTCTCGGGACCTTTCAATTCAAGAGCAACACTGTTGATACACCGACGTGAAAGGGACATCACACACAATCCAACTGACAGTGAAGTGCACACCGTGCAGTTATTTATATCATGTAACGTCCTAACCACCTTCTCCCTCCCTCCTTCTCTCCGTGTTCAATCTGTCACTGTCTCTAGCTGTTCCTTCTCTGCGACAGTGCCAAGGGCTGTCTCTGCTGCTGTTCACTCCCTGATGCAGGCCCAGATGCCTCTCCTTATGGGGCCTCCACCTCCCGACACTCTCCCTTCAGACATGGCACACTGCCCTGGCAGCCATCACCCTTTCACCTGCCATCCTGACCATGTCACACCCATCCCTGGGAAAATCTCCAGATGTGCCCTGAGCAAAACACAGAGGCCCGAGTGAGGAGACTGACAGGGAGCAGGGCCCCTGAGAAGGCAGGGCAGGTGCCAAGTTGCAAAGAAAAGAGAAATCATAGACTTTAGAGTGAAATTAAAAATAAAGAGGATGTGTTTTAATACCCCTTAGCTGATCCATCTTCTTGTGTCACCAGAAAGAGGGGAGTTACTCTCTATTCATGAGAGCCTTATGTTTTGCCTACAAGGCCTCTCTTCCCACATCTGAAAGAGTAAACTAACAATAACAGTGTAAGTATAGGAGATAATGCTGGTGGCATGGCTACAATCTCCAGGTTGGAGCCAGACTCACCTTACAATTTCCATCACAGTCTTTCTCAAAAAAATGAGATAACTAAGGTCCACATACACTATTCCTCAACATCAACACCCTTCTTATTTTTTCTCTCGTTGTCTGTTTTCATCTCACTCAGGCTTGGGTCCAAGATGGAGTAGTGATTAAGCAGGCCTGGTGACACTGTATACTTGATGGCTGCTTATTCCCAAAGTGTGGTTGGCAGGAGAGCGAACCCTAGCTTTCAGTCATTTCAGGGAAGGAACTAAACTCTAATTCCTAGGCTACCATGAACTCTGTATAGCCTGAGCTTTGCCCTAGAGTTCATCAGTGAGTAAAAGATTGTCAATGGCTGTCACTAGCAGGAGAGGGAAAGATGTAGAGGAAGAAGAGAAAAGAAAGAAGCGAGGCATGAAGTGGAGAGAGAGGAAATACATATGCTGGTTGAAAGTGATTGGGAAACCACTTCTGACCATGTATTTTGCCCATACCCATCCCATGCCTTGCATTATTGTTGTGAAATAAGTGGATGGATACTAACTCTGAAAAACCAATTATTTTAGCTAGTGAGTTATGTGTGAGAAATCAAAGGTAAAAAGAGGTCAAGATAAGCCCAAATGACTTTGCCTTGTTTTACTTGATTGGAGGATCCATTTTCATAGAGAGTTTATTCTAGATTAAAACTATTCTGGACAGTCTATAAAACATAAAGTTTGGATATCCTTTCAAAGGAACAGTTATTCCTTTATTTTAATAGAGAACAGTCCTCCTTTATCTAGAAAAGCCATCTTTTTTAATCAAATGTTGGAAAGGATGCATTTTTAAGAGGAAGAGAGGAAGAGGATACCTGCCCAGCTATGTTAGCCAACTCAACTCCAAATAATAATAATTATAATAGCTAACTTTTATTTAGAGTTTATTGCACACCAGACATTGTGCTAAACACTTTATGTACATTCTCACTTAATCTTCATAACAGTTCTGGGAGGTACTCTTTTATATATGTCCATTTTACATGAGAGGATCTGAGTCTTAGAAGATTTGGTGCCTTGCCCAAGGTGAACAGTGATTGCAGGTCTGTCTGACTCTAAAACCTGCGCTTTTAACCACTCTATATATTGCCTCCTTCATTGGTATGACAGATGTCACAGGCAGATCATACTCAAATCCTGTAATATGTTCTAAATAATTGAAACTATATAACCAGAAAATGGTAGCTAACTTATATAACAGGCCCAACTGAAATAATTCAAACATAAAAATGACCTTTTGGCATTTGATTATCTTTTACCTTAGACGTTGATAAACCAAACCATTTCCTTAGGACAACATTTCTGTCCAGCAAAGCATTTCTGTTGCCAAAGTATAATTTTTTTGGCTACATCTATCTCCCCCAAGCCCTGGAATCAGACCTAAGCTAGTAAATTGTGCTGTGCTGGCAAGACGCTCGTCCTCCAGGGCATTGTATCAGGCTAAAGTAATACATCACGTTGCTTCCCACTGTCGGCCCATATCTCCAAAGAGTCCTAAAACAGTAATGTTTCTGCTCTGAATCTCTAGTTTTCTTGCCCTAGGCCTTGTGCCCTCACTCCCTGGCCTTGGAGACAGAGGCAGGCTGAATAGCACTATTTTCACACCTGCCCTTGAGTTGAGGCTTCCAAAAGAAAGGAGGATTTGAAGAAAGGGGCAGCTCCATAGAGCTCTGCTTCATTCCTTTTAGAACCAAAGATACACAAACATTGACTTGATTGGGTAACGGGAAGACTTTGGTCTTTGGGGTTGTGGAGATTTAGTAGCTGAGAAAGAGTTGCTGAGTAGTGGGGGTGGTGGCCGGTCAAATTGGGCTATGATTCCTAGAAAAGATGACCTCGTCCAATTGAGAAGTAGTGGGACCAGCAAACACTGGCAATTAAAAATTAACACAGGCCAAAGTGAAATCAATGCCTAAATTTGATAGGTTTTCAGGAAAAGTTTAGGACATGCAGTTCATAGAAAAGAGGACATTTTCTCAGGGTCCACTTTTACAGATGCCAGAGGTCAATCCTACTTGGAAAGATCCTTCTACAAAAAGCAGAAATATACTGAGTCCACTAGCAACATATAAGGCAGGCAATGGTAAATATTTTAGAAAACCTTCAAAAACAATCCTAATTTCAAAATGTTTGACAATAGCTTTGATACTTATGGTAAATCACTCAATTCCCCATTATATGTTTGAGTATGTGTGTGTACATACCCATGTTATTCTAAGTACATAATGATGTGGCTACTTTATAGTAGTGGAAGCTTCTTTTCATATCTTTACTAAGTACATGACTATATATATCTCAATAATTGTTTTAATTCAAGTGTGATTTTCATGGAATTTTTTTTAAAGGTGTGTTTTTCTTGACTCATTAAAAGGCTTTAAGTTAAACGCAAATCCTACAAATTCAGGAAATAACCATTCAATAGTATCAATGTATTACATTTTGGGTCTGGATAATGTCTTATCACAATTTTCCTTATATTATGAATTCACAAAAGGAGTCCAGTTTTCCATATAAAGCCATAAAATGTGTAGGAAAGGCTGAGAAGTGATTCTCACTATTCCACAAATGAAAATAGCAATTAAAATGCTAAAATGGAGACAACTTTAAGATTACTCATATTTTACACAACTTTCCTACTAGTGTCCCATGCAAAATTATGTCAACTGAATAAATTTTTATTAGATACAGTGGCCCATGGAGCAATGATGCCCTAAGAAATTAACCACCCTGAGTTATTCTAAATTGTCAACATGTCTGGAGGTTATGGATAAATAATTGGTGTAAAAACCTAATTTTCTGGTTTCTATAGATTTTAACTGTAATATTTGATTGTATAATCAATTATCAGTTAATCAAACTTAAATGCAAATTAGTTTATTAGTTAATAATCCCATTTGTGTTTTCTATCAGACACATAATTGTAAATTTTCTAGAAACAGCCCTCAAAATCCAACTTGAATTGTCTTACTTCCTTTTTCCTGCTTTCAAAACATGATGGACTTTAGAACCTCCTCCTGTTAGCAATTTCTAGAAAATAGTTTTATTCCTCAGAACCCAAAGAGTAACAAGTGTATGTCTTCAGAACTGGATATTTCCCTACTTGAAAAATGTTTGCATTTTTTATTATTTAAGTACTGATTCTTCAAATCAATGTCTCTTCTTTCCAATGATAGAGTTAAAATAATTTAAAGTAAAGCTTTCTCAATAAGCAAGAGGGGAAGTTTCAAAGGAAATTAAAGTTGAGTCCAGTGTCCCAACTGTGTTCCCAGAAACCTGTAAGAAACTCAAGCTTATGCACCACCAGTAGAGGTAGTACCATTTTACCAGTGATGAACAACCAGAGCTCTTTGCTTGAGAGGTAATGACCCTAGTTAAATCTCAGCATTACACCTACTCCTTCAGAGATGGAGGGAAGCGAGTCACTTGCATCCATGACAAAATGTGAGACTCAGCTAATTGGTGTGGTTTTGATGATGCCACAATTCTGCCCAAAACCCTTGTAACTAGCAAGTTTGCCCTGAAGATTATTGAATTACTCCACTGACCATGCATTATTTAAAGGGAAGTGCTATTATTATAGAAGCCAGTTGTTTAACCATTGGAATTCTGTCTGTTGGCCAACTTTCAAGATACAGCAGTGTGCTGTGAGTACACATTATATCTACTCATAGAGGAGTCAAGGTCCTGGTTAGTTGGTGGCCAACTTATCTGATAAGCAATCTTCGGTCTGCATGCTCTGGAAAAAATTACTGATAAAATAAATATATAAATTTTCAATGTCAAGACTTTATCAGCAAGGAAAATTTGTGAAATTTTATACATGCCTGCCCACTCTAACAGTTGAGTGAGTACATGGACACTTCATAATGACAGTACAGTAGAACTTTGGGACTGTACCTAGTTGTAGAAGGGACTATCCCAGTCACCTGTCTTTTGTTGTAGTATTAAGTAAGGAAAAATTTCTGAGCATCTGGGAGAACTCACATGATAGATCAAAAACAAATTTTCACCTTCTAAGTTAGAAACAATTTGAACCTCTTCCTTGGAGACAATGTTAAGTGTCTTCCCATCATACTGAATATTTGGCCTAGATGGGTTTTCTCCTCCATTTCTTCACTTGTTACAGAATCTTTAGAATAAAAGGACCATAGCGGTCATATACTGTGTTCAATATAGGAATATAATCCTAGGATCTCTGACAGATGTTCATACAATCTTTACTTAACTGCTTCCCACAAAGAGAAGTTCATTATCTTTAAAAGAAGTCTGTCCCATTTTTAACACTTTTGAGTTCAAATTGTTAGAAATTTTTTTCTTACATTAAGCCAATATTTGTTTCCTGTTTGCCTACCAATTCGGATTCTACCTGCTGGAGCAGAATTACATAATGCCTAATAAGAAGTTTTTAAAGGTGTAAATGGAACAATTCATTCTATCTCATTTAAAAATTAGTCATAATGACATTAGCTGCAATTTAAAGGTCATTAAAAAATCCCTATTTTTCTCACAATTGATACTGGAGCAAATTATTTTACTGCCTTTCTAGTAAGCCACATTGTGTCAGGCTTCTAGTTTTAGCGTGTAGCAACAAGTGTCTTTATTTTAGCTCTGGAAAAAGAAATAATGTGAGGTATTTGAAGAAAAAGGGCAAAACTTTGACCCTCCACTGTGGCATCTCAATTGGTGAGAAATGATTTTTTTGTTAAATATCTTGATGTAGAACCAGAAATTAAGCCTATAGGACACTTCAAAGGAAGAACTAAACTTTAAAAGGCAATAGGAAGGGGCCGGCCCTATGGCCTAGTGGTTAAGTGCGCGCACTCCGCTGCTGGCAGGTTCGGATCCCGGGCGCGCACTGACACACCGCTTGTCAGGCCATGCTGTGGCGGCATCCCATATAAAGTGGAGGAAGATGGGCACGGATGTTAGCTCAGGGCCAGTCTTCCTCAGCAAAAAGAGGAGGATTGGCATGGATGTTAGCTCGGGGCTGATCTTCCTCACAGAAAAAAAAAAAAAGGCAATAGGTAGACACTTGTTATATTCATATATTCCCAATGAAGTACAATTATTTCATTGTAGATATTACAAACAGACAAAGAAAAGCATCTCTCTAGGATTGTGGTAGCCAGAGATAACTGGTAGTTACATTTAGGGGAAATTCCAAGTCTGTATACCACTATGTCACAGCATTAAAAAAAAAAGATTAGACATAAGGTAAACTTTCTTTATGGAACATTACAGAAAAGTCCTAAATTTCTCTGTTCCTAAATTCGTTGATCTATGGACTAAAAAAGCACAGCTATTTTATAGCCTGAGCCTATCAAACTCTGATTTCATCTAAGAATGGTGACAAACCAGATGCCTGGTGTGTGCTATTATTTGTTGCTGTGCTGATGATTACTTTCTATCTCACAAGAGGAAATAGACCTGTGGTGAGTTTCATGGCTGTTGATAGTCGCCAAGAAGGGAATACGCAAGACATACAACATTTTCTGCCATCCCAAGATAAAAGTTGGTGTCTTCTTTCCATAGCAGGCAAGTTGTTCCAACACCTATTGGTCAGAATCAGAAGGAAGATTATTTTAGAGATGCTTGAAATGGAAACACTAAATAGGTCCCGGAATCACAAAGCCTTTCCTTCTCCATCTCCAACCCATAAGCATGAATTTTGAAACTGAGTTAGCCAAGTTTGAAGGTCTCTGGAACTACTCCAACCACTCTACCTCCAAATATCAAAGTACTATTCAATAGTCAACAAACATATCCCAATTATGTCCCATTAAGAAATGTATAGTCTCAACAAAGAGCATTCGTTACCTGTGGTGGACAACAGGGTAAGTCACCTCAAAGTAGGCCGAGTCACTTTCTCCTTCCTCCTCACACCAGGAGAAAAACCAAAGTGTCTCAGCTACTCTCCACTGGCTGACCCCTTCAGCCTCTTGAAATAGCCACTTAGCAAAAAGTATGTAGAAGTCCTTTGTGGATTACAAAGAACCATGTAATCCGATTTGTGTCTTTCCTCTAATTTATAGTCCCAGGAAAAGATTATGAAAACAAAAAACCAAAAAAAATTGTTTACATTGCCCAAGGGACCAGCCGAGTCTCTGCTTGCCAGGCCCCTGCGTTAGTCGATCCTCCAATGGCAAGTGAAAGCACTGCTGAGGCTCCATTGGGGTTGGTTGTCTGGTCTTTCCCAAACCCCTCAACCATGAGGAGCCCACAGGGTTTGCCCCCAACCAAAAGTAGCAGACCCTGCCCAGAGAGACCACAAATGAATCCTCACTGAGTTACTACCCTCAGTGGCCCTAAGAACGACAATAAACCTGCCTTCTGGGGAGGAAGCTTCCCCAGGCTCTTGTGCCAAGCATCAGGAAAACGTTGGGTTCTTAGAGGGTGACATGAATGGTTGGCCCTATGAAAAGCGAGGTGGCCAAACTAGTTTGGTAGCAGGTCCATGACCGTGGGTCTAATCTTCCCCGACTAAAGAGTTCAAAATATACTTGGGGATTTTGATTTTCAAAACTCCATCCTGAAATATGGTGTCATTATCATGTGAACATAAGACTTTTTATTTAAAATATAATGCTGTCTTCTGTGTCAGGAATTAAGATTGAATATATGTCAGATTAATTAGATTCTTCTGGATCAATGGTTCACAAATTTTCTTCCATGAAGGCTGGACATCAGTACAGAAGACTCAGCCCCCCACCTCCCAAGGGAAGTAAGGGAGAGGAGAGAAAGCCGAGATCCAGTCCCCCTGCCTTTGCCTGAGCCACAGCAGTTTGGCTTTGTCTGTTTTACATATTGGTGTATAAGCAAGATTTAACAAAAGCTCTACTGGAACAAAAAGTTTACAAAGAATTCAGATACATTTAAGTTCTTCTAACAAGTTCATGTAAGCTTGTTTTGCCCTCTTTTTTTAATTCTAGAGCCAAGAAAATTGTGTCCAAATCAAAACAAAACAAAATAAAACCATACCAAAACTTACTTGCAAAGGAAAGAGGTCTAATTGATTTGTAAATATCAAAAGAAATTTGATTTATGGTGTTCCCTCTGGGCAATCAGAATCACATGAGAGATGGACATTTAGTTCATTTGGTCTCAGTCTAGTAGTTATTCTATAAGAAAACAGAAGGTTGCTCTGGTCTCTCTACGGTGATAGGAGAGGGAGCCCTATCACACTGGTTTTGTCATCAATTCCAAGTTCCAAGGTTTCTGGGTGCAGACAGTAGTGGAACGCTGTTTCTTCGCAAACTGTATCAGATCCTGGAAAGGGGTGCTCAGAGGAAGCAAACCCATATTTACTCAAGACCTACTACATGTCAGTAATGTGCTAAGCACTTTTCATACAGTATCTCATGTATTCCTCAAGCAATCCTTACAAGGAAGATATTTTTAAGCCCAGCTTACAAATGGGTAAACTGAGGCCAAGGAAGCTTACATGATGTGTCCAGAGTCTTACAACTGGTCTCCTGAGCTCTATGAGTCACTTGAGCTTTGCAGGGCGTAGATCTGAGTTTGAATCCTGGCTCCCTACTTACTGTATAAATGACCTTGAGCAAGTCATTCTCACCACTGAGTCTCAATTTTCACATCAGTAAAATGAGGATCCCTTTCCAGACTAAAACCTCTTTGATGCTCAATTTTTTTTTAACAATGAGACATATACAACTTTATTTAATAATCTGTAAAAAGCCGCACTCTGGCAGAGTGACACATTCCCTATCTCAGGAGAAAGTGAACGCTAAGTCTGAAAAGCCCCTTCCTAAGATTCGAAACCATGTAACTCTGAGCTCACACCCTGACGCCCTCAAGAGCTGGGCCCTTGCTGTGTGGCAGCTGGTTTCAGCTGTGACCCCCTCACATAGCAGTAGACTGAACACAGTTTTACCTGGACAGGCTGCCCTTACAGGTTGGCCCTTTCCCTCTTACAAAAGGGAGTTCACAGGATTAAGGATCTTTCTGAGAAATTATAATGGAATTATAAGAAGTTATAATGGAAGCAGCTAAGCAAAAAGAGCAAACATTTGAGCTGTCCTGTGCATAAAAACTACGCCGATTTGCTAACAAGATTAAGACAACTTAAAACATGATCTTTTAATTAATATTCCTAGCAGCTAAGTTGACTTCCCAACTAAGTCAATATGAGGAAAAGCTAGGATTGGGCGTATACAAGACCCTTGACTACAGGTTGCTGAGAACTTGAGGAGAATTAACACAAATAAAGTGCATGGTGTATGAGTTAGTCCTAATGAGTGTGGTACAGACTCCAGGAGACATACTGGAATCCAGAAGGATCTGTGGGGTCATGAATTGTTGGAGAAGCTTCAAGAAGAGGTTGAAATGTGCAGATGGACTAGGTGTGGGGAGAGGAGAGTCTTCAGAGTCTGGGTGGAACTGCAAAGATAACAGATTCCACTCTAAAGCCAGGCCACTCTGCTTTTGATTTGTACAGACAAGCCCACAGGGTACGGCTCCAGCAGTCGGAGGGCACCTCAGACAGGCATCGTGGACGAGTGCTGCTTCCGGAGCTGTGATCTGAGGAGGCTGGAGATGTACTGCGCACCCCTCAAGCCTGCCAAGTCGGCCCGCTCCGTCCGTGCCCAGCGCCACACTGACATGCCCAAGGCTCAGAAGGTAAGCCAGCCCCAGTGGGATCTGGCCATCCTCAAGTGATCTGTATCTTATGTGTGGATGGGCCAAACAGAAATTATGCCCCGTAGTCTCCTGCCTTATAAATCAAAACAGCTCCATTCTCAACTTCGATGTCCACCCTCTTGGTCACACCACATTGCAAATTCTCCTTTCCACTGCTCTGGACGATCTGATAACCAGAAGATGGTGGAGAACAGTCACTAAACATGGGCTTTGGTATCAGACAAAACTGAAGTTATACCCTCTCCAACCAGCAGCTGAGAGCTCTTGGCCAAATAACATAATCTATCAAAGCCTTAGCTTCATCAGTAAAATTGGGATAACGAGAATATCTACCTCATCAGGTTGTTATAAGAATTATGTAAGTTAATGCACATACAATGCTTTTCACGTGCCTGCACAAAGTAACTGTTGGACAAGTGTTAACGTCTGTCGTAACTGTAATTAATAACAAAGCATGTAACCTTTCAAGTCCTAGTATTCTGCAAAGATGCAAAGAAAAAGTATTCTAAAATGAGAACTTTTTGAAATTCACATTCAGCGGCAAACGTAATTAAAGAAAAAAACATTAAAAATAGAAATTTCTGTTTGGCTCTAAGAACACCTAAGTTTCTAATGATCAAAATCTGCGGGTGTCTTTTACTAAGAGCTAGACTAAACAAACGTTACAGGTACTATCTACACCATCAAAAGTATGCAAACCATCTCATGCATATTAGTCACTTGATAAACTTTTGTTGAATGAGTGAATGAATGAGTGAAGAAATGAATACAAGTAATTAACCAAAATTTTAGTCATTAATTAGAAAGAATGAGAACTAAAGAGTAGGTGAAGGAGGAAAAGGAAAGCGAGGAAGGATGAGTGAGGAGGAAAGGAAAAGCTCTCATTTAGGTCTCCTTGGGGACTCTGTTGACAAAGAAAAACCAACCTGTGGTTTTAATCTTTGGAGCCAAAACTAGCATTGTGCAGACAGCACAAGACAAAGACCAAGAAGTCCACAATGACATCCTTGCTGCTTCCTGGTCCTAGACTACAGCTGAGACTGGAGGAGGACCAGGGGGCTTGGCAGAGATGTGACCCCAGGGAGCCACCCTGAGAGATGAAAAGGGACTGAGCACAACCTGGTGCACAGAGGACAGGTAGCCAGTGAGTGAGTCAGGGAGTAAGCACAACAGAGGTAACTTTTAGGTGAAGGTGGCTGGAAAGTGTGCTTGAGGGGGCAAGGGTAGGTTAATTCTTTCTCTTCCCAGGTGACCCAGTGCCTCTCGATTTCTAGTTGGGGCGGGGGTCAGAGATGAGTCCCAAAGTTCTGGAATGTTGGGGGGTCAGAGATGAGTCCCAAAGTTCTGGAATGTTGGGTCTTGTAACCGAGGTCTAGACACCTCTCCAGCACCAATGCTGTCTCCTGCATCGTATGGAGTCCAGGCATTCTGGGCAACTCAAAGGCTCTGTCTTCCGGGACACCGAGGGAACCACCTGTTCTCAATGCAATTATTTTTGTGATGTTTACAGTATCAGCCCCCATCTACCAACAAGAAAACGAAGTCTCAGAGGAGAAGGAAAGGTGGGCCAAAGAAACACCCAGGAGGGAAACAGAAGGAGGGGACAGAAGCAAGTCAGCGGATGAAAGAAAAGAAGAAAGAGCAGAGAAGGGAGAGTGGAGCTAGAAACTGAACACAGAGGCAAAAACAAAGGAAAATGGAGGAGAGAAGGACTAATCAGACAGAGGCATGGACGATGAGAGAGAAGCAGACAGCCGTAAAGGGAAGTGGGAAATGCTATAGAGGAAATGAAGAACAGTAGGCTGGATGGAGCTAGATAATGCATGTGACGGAAGGAGGAGGAGCAGTAATCTTGTTGTAGGATGTGGCTAATAAGCATGGAGAAAGTGGAAAAGAAAAATGTAATGGCCAAGAAAGTCCAAAGAAAGACAATGACGAGAATGAAAAAAGAATAAAAATTATGAAAGAGGCAAACAAGATACAACATTCCCCTCCCCCAAAAAACAATTAAAGTAAAAGAATTAAGATAAAAATCAAGGCTTTTATATGCATTTTAAAATTTTGTATGCATCTATTATAGAAGAATTGCCCATGTCAATATATGTCCAGAGTTAAATATTAGCCCAAAATTCTCAGCAAGACTGAATTGTGTCATAGAAGTTCCCAGATTTCCTTTCCTGCAGTGTCACTGGAGGCTGCATTTCTTAGTCAAGTGCAGGTTCAGGCCAAAGGCCATCCAGTATTTGCCTAAAGGCCTGGGAGGTAACCTATGAGAGGAGGTCATTGAACTTTTTTTTTTTTTTTGCTCTTTGGAATCAGATATAAAAGATGTATTAGTTTGCTCGGGCTGCCAATACAAAGTACCACAGACTAGGTGGCTTAAACAACAGAAGTTTATTTTCACATACTTCTGGAGGCTGGAAGTCCAAGATCAAGGTGCTGTTAGGGTCAATTCCTTCTGAGAATTGTGAGGGAAGGATCTGTTCCAGGCCTCTCTCCTTGACTTGTAATTGGCCTTCTTTCCCTGTGTCTTCACATAGTCTTCACTCTGTACGTATTTCTGTACCCGGATTTCCTCTTCTTATAAGGACACTGGTTATTGGATTAAGACCTGCCATAATGACCTCATTTAATTACCTGTGTCAAGACCCTGTCTCCAAATACAGTCACATTTTGAGGTAGTGGGGGTCAGGACTTCAACGTATGAATTTGGGGGGATACACAATTCAGCCCATAACAGAAGACATCTGATGTCTGACTACTGCCTTCTGATTCCATCTCCTATAAAACTCTTTCTCTGTCTCTCTGTCTTTCTCTTTCTCTCTCTTTCATACACACAGACACACATAAATCTAGATTTTTAGATCTGAAATCCTATGAGTTTTTGCTCCACGGAAATACTAGGACTGTGTTATGTTAGAGCTGTAAAAGACCTCAGAAATCATTTAGTTCAATCCCTTCATTTTAAAGATAAGGATACCAAGATCTAGAAATGGGTAAATTTGTGCTTGGGTTCTAAGCTGCCCTCCTTCTGGCCAGCACAGCACATAATCAACATGGACTAATAAGAATTCCAAATGGAAAAGATGGGGCAGAAATGGCCACATGAAGTCTCCTACTAATTTAATATTTTTCCACCAGAAGGAAGGGAGTGAATGAGAACAAGGGCACTGGATTTCCTTGAGGGTAAAGAAAAGCTAAGTAGAATCACAGAATTTAGATCTTAGAGATCTTTTCCTTCAGCTGCCTTGATTTAAACAGTAGGGTTAGGGTCTTCATAGATAATAAAGCAAAGAGTCTCAAGATCATTCACAGTGTGAATTATAAGAGCTGAGAAAGAGTGCAAGACAGAAGTGCTCAGCCAAGCAAATGATGACACTTGGGGTAAAAAGATGACTAAACCAAGAAGTGAAGCATTTCATCCAGTTGCCTACTTTGAAAGCATCATGGTATAAAGGAACCTCCTTTCTGCCTGGTCCTTCGTGCCTCTGTCTTGCTTTCTACTTCAGGATCATCCTTTTTCCATGGTTCACTGAAAACCCAGGATATATAATATACGGATATTCCCAAGGCTCAATCCAGGAGAAAAAGCCCAAGCAGAAGCATGTTAAAGCCCCAGATGGAAGCCAAGCCACTGCTGCTATGGGTGCAAAGTGGATCCTGGCTTATCAGAACAGACAAAAGCCAGGCTGGGGCCTGAGCCCATCTGGCCAGTCACCTTATTCAGGAGATGCTGAGTTCTCCTCCTAAGCATCCATGCTTTGGGACCATCCTCAGGCACAGGCCAAAAGCCTCTGCAACCACCACCTGAGGGTAGCCCACAAACAAAGATGGCTCTTCAAGGGACCACAGTTCAGCAGAAGAATTAACAGTTCATGTCCTATGGAAAGGTTCCTTGGAGGATTATCTCTTCCCTCTTTCATTGATGACTGAGTAAATGTCAATAATAACTCAAGGCTTTGGATAAACTATAATTATACCCAGTGATGAATTTCATTCAAAAAGAAGTAAGGCAAAGACTAAAAAAAAAAAAAAAAAAAAGCAATAGAACTTTCTAGTTAAAGAATGTTTAACTCCCAGTCTATGGATTAAAAGACACTTCTCTTTGGAATGTGTTTTATCAACTCTAAAGCAATCACCTTGAATGTCTACATGTGATTTCAGAATAATTGAGCTAAGTAAACAGCAAGATTCTATTATCATCTTTCCATCTCCTTTCTGGTGTCAATACTAAGCACCTAGTGATACATGGCATATGTTGGATGGATGGATGGATGGATGGATGGATGGATGGATGGATGGATGGATGGACAAATGAGTGATATAGGAAGCTGAATAGTGGTAGACAGACAGAAAATAAAAATAAGTAGCACTACTGAGATGAAATGATTCCTCTCATTCTTGCATAGGATAATGAGGCAAGCACAGAGCAAAAAAAGGAATTGTGTTTATGCAAGTCTTGCATGTTTGGAATTTCCTTCTCTGACCTAAATTGAAATCATTCAAAGACCTACTGCTAAAGGTGGCAACTGGCTGAGTACTTTATAGTGAAAGTTATGTACCTATTAGTCCCCTCAATGCTTTCTTGAAGTAGGCAGAGTATTAATCATCATTTAAAAATCTGTTTCACCTGTTTTTCTTAAGGAAAATTGATGATTGGGTATGAAACTAATGGGAATATGTAAGAAACCATGATCCTAAAATAAAATTGTTGAAAATATTTTTTATTGGGCATCTACAATGTGCAAACCTCCATACTAGGCATGAAGGAGAATCATAAAGATTGGAGATGCAATAAAACATAGCAGTTAAGAATACAGAATCTAAATCAGACTGCCTGGGTTCAAATCCTGGCTCTCTCACTTACTAGCTATGTGGCCTTGGGCAAATCATGTAACTTACCTGTGCATCAGTTTCCTCATCTGTCAAATGGGGGTAATAATTGAATCTACCTCATACAGTTGTGAGGATTTATTGAGATTACGTGTGTGTGTGTGTGTGTGTGAGCATGTGTGTGCACAAATATATATTATAGTGCTTAAAATGGTGCCTGGAACATAACACTATTAAAGCTTTAGTTACTATTATTTTGCTTAGTTCTGAAAATTAGAGCCATCTGAAAAAAATAGTTCTCCTTAAGTGGAAGTGGGTCTTGTATCACCAAAAACTTCAAGCCCAATCACCAACACTTTTCAGTGAGGTAGCAGTGGGTTTCAAGCATATGATGAAAGAAGAGAACTTGATGACCTAAGACCTCTTCCAATCCAGAGAACCCCAGTTCTATGAATAATTCCAACTTATATGGATGTTCAGCTTTCCCATGAGAGGAACCATTAACTTTTATTTCAAAGTCACAGAATGAACTTTCAGAAAACCACCATTTTTTTTCAACCAGTTAAAATCAAATGTAATATGTGTTTTCATTTCATGGTGGCTGAGGAAAATTTAATTATAGCATAAACTCCAGCTCTTACTAGTTTTAAGTAAAATTGCCAAAATAAATAAAAATGTGGGATATTTCCGGGCTCACACAGCTTCCGGGATATTTCAGTTTCTAGGGCTGCCTATCCAGTGCCTTTCACAAGCATTTGATCTTCTTTCAAACATCTCTTGAAAACAAACAAAACCTCATACAGCTTCTAATGTGCATACTGTTAGGATGTAAGGGTGGGAAAGGAGGCAAAGAAATGAGATCCCAAAGAGCCTCTCCCGTTCTCTCCCCTCCAATCCATGACCACCTCCCACCTCCCAACCACCAACGGTTTTCTTCAGTAATAAATTTTGCAATTTCCCAAGTCCATTGGGAAGATGAGGTCTCTTCTCTTTAATTCCTATGTGAAAGGAATAGCTCTTTTTGCAATATTTATTAGATAACAAGATGCTCACTTTTAATCCAAGGGCAAAATCGATAGTCTGAAGTTAAAATGGAAGCCTTTGGTAGCAATGAAAACATAAATAGTTTTAGATGAAGCAGAATTCCCTTTTACGAGGTTTGGAATATCTACTATAGAATTCCTCAGGTTGTATGCTTACTTCAATGAATAAAAGCCCAGCTACTGATTCCTTTGAAAATGAGTGACAATATTTATTGACCCAAGAAGGAAAGTTCACTTTTAAAGAAGGAACAGGTACAGTTAGCAAAAGTTCTTCAGTGGCCACTAAACTTCCAGACCTACAAGGTCAAAATCATCTTCTCCATCGTCAAGGGCCTAAGTGAAGTTTGAGCACCTTTCCCTAATGCCCACATATTTGGAGTTCTTCTTTAATGGGACTCCTTTAATGCCTTTAGTCCTCCCTCATTTTTATCCAGCAACCAAAAGAGATGATTTAGAAATGTAGACTTATATTTAAACTCAAGAACAGGGAAATGGAAATTGAGAACAGCAGGGAAATTATGAGAGACATGGAATGGGGTCTATGAATCCATGTCTGCTATTTCTAGAGAGCAGCTAAAAACATTCTCACCATACTAGGAACTCAATTATAGCTCCCATGGGCTATTGCCAGATAAATAACAAGAACTAGAAAACATTTTGGGAAATTCCCATCTTTATTTTATTAACTGATGTGGTTATAGTTTTAAGACCCATTGGTCAGGAAACTAACTCTTTTGAAAAAGTAGAAGTTTTATAGATATAAGAATGGTAAAGGTGCATCCAATTAATTTTAATTCTAAATGCCCTTGGTGGTAATTTACAATCTGTAATTAATTACAGCAAATAGTTTTGGGGGTAAGGGGATTATTTGCTCTTCTTTACTTTTGCTGCGTGTGTGCGGGTGTGTGTATGCATGTGTTTGTGTAGTTTTGTGTTCTAGCATTGTTGCACCCACTAGGGATTTGGAGTGGATCATTTTCCAAGATTATAGGTAAACAGTTTCCTGGTTTTTTTTTAGTGAAGGGAAATACTTCTGTAAAAACTAATCACCATTCAGGAGAAACTGCATGATTCCTTTGTCTTCTCAAAGGCCTAGGTTCTAGTCCTAAATTAAATATTATTCAAGAAATAAAAGGGACATTACTGAAGGGGCAGAAAGAAGTTGGTTTTCTTTCTATCTTATCTTCTAAGGATCTTGGGACTTCAACCACTTCAAATCTTCCAAACTCAATTTGGGTTCCAAAAGAACCCAGTAACTTTTCACATAGAATCAGTTTGCAACTTCAGAAACTTCCAGGTCTAATTCTTGATCCAGCACGATCAATGGTCAGTGCATTTAGCCAGTCTTCCTTCCAGTGTTTGTCCCTTGTTCCTACTTCTATTAGAGAGGGGTTATTGGCAAAAACTATCAAATGCCTTTTCTACCACTTCCCCCTTCCTTAACCATAAACCTCTAACTTCCTCTACTCATTCTGACATACCCTTTTCTTCCCAATGGATCAGATAAAGGAACATACATTTATTTGAGCAGGCACAGGTCATTGTCACTCTGGAAGAAAGGTGGCAATGGTTTATACTGTCCTCCTTGGCTCCTCTACCTGGCCATAATTTCCATAGAAAGGTGGGATTTTAACAGCAAGACCTGTGAAAGGCTGAGCATGATGGCAAAATAGCTGGTAAAATAGCTCAAAAGTTCCCAATGAGAGATCAAGAAATTTTACATCAAACGCAAACTGGCCAAATGGCATAGGCTTCCAAGCTGGGATTCATAAGCCAAAAGTTTTTATAAAATTCTGTCTAAAATATATAAACATTCGCATGGGGCTTTCTGTCTGGCCAACTCCAAGAGGTCAAGTAATCAAAGACCAAGCAGCCCTGCCATCTGTGAAAATATGATGTGCTATTTTCACAGCTGTAGATAACAATTATGGCAAGACAAAATTCCAAATGATTAGGAGCAAGACCATGGCAGGTTGAGGGTTGGGTAAGGATTCCTAATCAGTTGACACTTGTAGACTTGGAAACATGCAATATTTATGTCATGGTGTGAGTGTGGCATGCTTGAATAGTTTATGAGGCATTGCAGGACTAGAAAATATGAAAAGTATAAGTGAATCAATAAATACATAGCATTATTATTTTTACATTGTCAGTATTGGTTGACTTAGGCCATTGGATGCTCTGGTTTGTCTCTGTAAATAATGATATTTGTTTCCTTCTTCAAAAGAACACTAAGATGGAGGTAGAAGTGCTTTGGGCACAAGGCAACAATTCTGATTTTTTAAAACTGTATACATGCATGAATTGTTCTTGCACCATTTTCTGCCTTGGAAAAGCACTGGCTGGCACCCTGCATGTTTACTTTTACATGCTGAAGGCTCCCATCAGCCTCAAACAGATGCAAATCACTTCAACTTGTCATAGTGTTATTTTGTTCATCCCAAAAGTTCAGAAGAGCCTTCCAAACTTCCAAAATTTCTCTCAATTCAGTGAGGAGGAAAATTTAGAACACAGCATTTGAATGTTCTGCCCAGATTTGTCACACACACAAAGAATGAGTGAAGGAGGGCAACACCCTTTCCTACCAATCCTATGAACTCATTACTATTGCGCTGAAATGATACCAAAAGGTAAAAACCCTGGACCACATACCACCCCAGAACATTGTAATATAAATGGCTGCACACATTAGTTTAAGGACTCTAGGCCAAGCAATGGCATTTTGGAGGCTTAACAGAAAAAATAAATCCAGTTTTTAGGTAAAAATGTGCTGAATCTTTAGCGCACATCAGTGAAATTGCCAGAATCTGGTGTTTCACTTTTTTCAATGCCACAACATTTGAACTTTTCAGCAATTCCAAAATCAACTCCTTCTGGGAAAGATAATGTGCTTAAACTTTTTTTTATTTAAAAATGTAACACAAACACAAACAGCTAACTAAACAAGCTGCCTATAAAATCAACAGTCTAAGCAGCCCTGAACCATGAAGTGTTTTACAACATCCTTCAAGACTATTAAAGGCAACATAAATACCTCTTGCCAGTGAGGGAAAATACCCTTCAGCATTTTTTCTTTTCTTTTCTTTTTTTTCAGGTTTTTAAACCATTTTGGTAGTGATTTCTTACATCACAGGCAGAAATATTTGAAATAGAGTCAGGTGGTGTCCTTTGAAGAGTAAGAAAGTTGCTAAGTCAGGATAATCGTGGAATAGTGATGAGACAAATACAAATTTCCTGGTTCCTGGGATTCCTAGCACTGGACCAATCACTGGAAAGAGCTATACATCTGCTATCCCAGCAGTCAAGGGAACACTGGGTACCCAGCAGGGAGCTACTCTGTCTCCAGCCAGAAAAAGGGCAACACCCTAGCATAGGATGTGCTTTAACAACAGTAACTACAAAAAAAAAAAGGCCATAATAATAGCCAATATTTATTAGGCACATACCCTGTGCTAAGGGCTATAGAGAATCAGCTCATTTAATCTTCACCATTGGCCTGTAGGTTAAATATTATAACTATCCCCATTGTACAGATTAGAAAACTTGGGCTAAGTAAGGCTAAATATCTTGCCAAGGTCTTGCTTCAACAAGTGGCCATGCCAGAATCCAAACTCAAGATGGACTCCAGTGTGCTAACCACACAATGGCTCTCTCTCCCGCATTTCTTCATTGATATTTACTGTACCACAACCCACCAACTGTAAGTTCTGTGACAGGAGAGGGCTCTGTGCTATTTGCCCTTGTACAGAGCACAGGAGGAGTTAGGTAGCCATGCAAGGCTTGCTGTTGACTTGAATTCTATTCCACCACACCTGCAGGAAATTTAATCAATTTAACAAGCATTTCCTGGTTTGCTACTTTGCTCAAAGCACCATACATCTGGGAAGGATAGAGAGGGAAAGGAAGCACGCTACCTGCCCTCAAGGAGTTTCCCTTAGGGTGGGGAAACAAACACGTACATAATTTACACTACAGCACATCAATGCTCTAACACAGGTAGACCCATAGTGGACTCTGACAGCAAAGAAGCCGGAACAGAATGACATCACTAACAATCAAATTCACAAAATGGATCTAAACCAAGGGCCCGTGAAACAGTAGGCTCTCTTGGACACAACTAGGCCAGGTAAATGTATGAGGGTGGTCCAATGCAATCATAACAACATCATGAGGTGGGTACTTTATCCCACCCTTTAATTTTACAGAAGAGGAAACTAAGAAGGAGAGATCAATGTAGTGATTGTCAAAGGTCACATTTCCTGTGTGGGGAGCTGAGAGCCAAGCCAGGCTTGTAAACCCAGATCCTCCAAGAAATAGAGATGAGCCCAGGTTAAATGAGCAAGGATTTTATTAGGGGAAATGCCTGTGTGAAAGGAAATAGGAGAGGATCAGGGAAGCCTGGACAAACCATCAGAACGCAATGCAAGTCTGACCCCAAGTGAAGGGGAGAAGGAGAGAAGGTTGGGTGGCAGCATCTTGGACTGCCGTGTAGTCCAAGGAAAGTTCAGTAAAGCCACCAAGGAGTCCTTGAGCCAAAGCTGGCCAATAAAGAAGCCCTACATTTCCTAGGAGTTAGTCTGCCTTGGCATCCCCACCACACTTAGTCTTGGGCTTGGGGGAGGGGCCTGCCCTGGTCCAACCCACTATGGCCAGAGGAGGGGGTCACACTGGAAAAAATGGCCTTTCTACCATAACTACATAAAAGATGGGATGAGGTAGTTTCCAGAAGAAAAAAACAACAAGAGGCTGGGCAGACCAACATTGTGTCCAGTCTACATGTCTCTCACTTTTTATTAAAGAGGCAGCCACTCCACCAGGAGAACAAGTCTCTTGAAATGTGCACCTTGTCCTTTGGTTTTAAAAGTCACATCCCAAAGCGTTGAGTAGATCACATGACACTCACTCTGCTTGGGTCCCAGAGATGAAAGGCTGACCTAACTCCCCTGGAATTTGAACTTGTGGTTCCCCAAAGTAAAGAAATATCAAAGCTGATACTGAGACATCTAAATTGTCCTTCACAATTTCACATCTCTAGGCCAAGCCAGCAAAATAGCTAGAGCATGTCCTTTTCAACAGGTAAAGAGCTGATGTCTGGGCCATGTTTCCAATCATCTGCTGCTCTTTTTTTCCCCCCATTTTGCCCTTTTTAGGAGAAGGTCAATGCTGAGTTAGAACTTTATGCTGTACAATAGGCTGCTAATATTCCATGCTGGACAGTATTTTCCCAGCATTTTTTATGGGGTGCCAGGCTTTTCTTAGACTTTATGTCATACAATACTTAACTTGTTTGGAGTGGGTGGAGATGGAAACACAGTCTATTGAAAACATCACTGCTTCCTCTCTGAAATTTAAAGAGCCTATTACCATCCTTCTTTTAGATTCTTTCTCTCAGGGAAAAATCTCATAAAGATAGGCAGGGAGAAAAGAAGGGCTTATAATATCCACAGGGTTAGCTTTTGCTAACTGAATACTGCACTACTAGACCCCTGTCAATAACTGTACAATTGTGGCCCAGCTCACACTTGTGGTAAGGGAGGACATCCACTCTCCTAGTCTAGAGTCTTGCCTTACCCTCTAAACAGCATCTACCACCATGTGGGATCACGGGCAGCTCATGACATTATCAACTGTTGTTATTGGAAAGACATTTGGACCTTGAGGCACCAGATATTGTTCTACCTCTTGGAGAGGCAGTATGGCAGAATGGCTAACTGACAAACTCCAGGATCAGAAGGAACTGGTACAAATCCCAACCACAGTCACATCTTCACCGTAAGAAATTAGGCAAGTTGTTTAGCTTTTCTAAGCTTCCGATTCCTTAAAGGTAAAATGGGCAACACACTAGTATCCATCCCCCAGAGAACTATGAGAAACAAATAAGAAACAATGTGCAATTAACATACGTAATACAGTGCCCAGCACATAATAAATGTCCAAGTGATGGAATTGTTATTTTATCAAAATAATAAATTGTTTTATTGTTAGTCCTAGGTCTATCAATTTGTTCCTACGTGGCCTCAAGCAAGTCACTAAATCTTAGCGAGCTGCAGATTATAAATGAGACATGCAAGTAACATCACCTCACTTGAAATTACTGTGTAAACTGTAAAGTGTCTGCAACTGTCAATCAAGATTATTATTATTGCCATTGTTATTAGCACTCAGTGATCTTTTTAGTCAAAAAGTTTGTGGATAGCTTTCCTTTGGAAATCTAGGAGCTAGGACAAGAGGCAAGAGATAATGTGAGAATGTGGATAACCCTTTCAGGGCATTTTCCAGCTTCCCAAATATCTGTATAGACTGCACTGGTGGTCTAGTGGTTAAGATTCAGTGCTCTCACCACCATGGCCTGGGGTTCGTTTCTGGACAGACCACCCACCTGTCACTTGTCATATTGTGGTGGCTGCATGTTGCTGTGATGCTGAAAACTAGGCCACCAGTATTTCAAATACCAGCAGGGTCACTCATGGTGGATGGGTTTCAGACTAAGACAGACTAGGAAGGAGGACATAGCCACCCACTTCTGAAAAAATTGGCCATGAAAACCCCATGAGTAGCAGCAAAGTATGTCCGATATAGCGCCAGAAGGTGAGAGGACAGAGCAAAAATACCTGGCAGGGTTCCGCTCTGCTGGACACAGGGTCACTAAGAGTTGGAATCAACTTGATGGTATTAACAACAACAGTAAATGTCTTTGTATGGTACACAATGTGTAATAATGTATATCACAAATTAAACCCTTCTCAAACCTATTCCCTGATGAGTTGGTTGACCCTTCCTTCAGAGGGAAAAATTTCCTCACCAGCCCCAGTGAGCCAGGGGAGAACCAACATTTTTTTTTAAATAATCTTACCTTCCCTGGTGTCAATAGGAAACAGTATTTACTCACTACTGTTTTCCTTTCAAAAATCCAACTAGTTGCATACTAGAAACAGTTTCAGCTGGTTTGTTTGTCTTGGATGAGCTGTTGAAGTGAAAAGTTTCTGCTTGGCTGAATGTGGGACAGTTTCATAAGCTTCGAGAAGTGCATTGAAGGTGAGTGCCAGCTCCGACAACTGCTTCTGACATGCCTCCACTTGCTGCCCATTGTCAAGGGTGGCCAGCGTAATTAAATTAAGACAATGAGCAAAGCAACAGATGCAACTGAGACCAAATCCCTGAGTGCTTTTGTTTTGTCACTGTCGTTGTCTGCAACAAAGAAGTCACATGTGCGAGCCTGGGAAGAGAGCCAAATGCAAACCAGACGACATCCCAGCTGGTTTTGAATGGCCTCCACGGTAAGCGTGTGTTCATGGGAACCATGCTACTTGGAGCAGTGTCGGCTTTACTCAAGTGAGTTTCTGCCCATGGCTTTGCTGCAATGCCGAGACAGACCCAGAAGAAATAGGCCAGAGGACCTCCTCTGCTCAGACTTCTCACTTTACTCTTCTGCTCTGAGAGAAAAGAAAAAGAATCTCTCTGTTGGGCACAAAGGATAAGATCTATATGATTGGCCCTTCTAACCTCAGTCCTTTTTGCTACATGAATTTGAAGAGTAAAGCATAGAATATACCTGAATTTTTTCTTCTGGAAATCTGGGATTAATATGGTTTGAGAGGAAGACTGGAGATTAAATCCTCCAAGTGACTTTCTTTTAATTTGTTACCATTTCATTCTTGAGCATTTTCCAAGTTTGGGCATTATCCAGATTCTTAAAAATCTTTTTCTAAGCTGATAGGCCTCAAACAGAAAACAAGGTAAAACTCAAATTAGCATATTTTTACACCTGTTATTAATTTGGTTAGTAGTTTGGTAGAGAGGTGGTATCCTTAATAATAGCTATTTTGGGGTTTTGATGAGCCACATGCCATCAGCAGGGTCTACTGAGAAGTGAACAGAAATGTTTCAAGGAGCATTTGAGACAATAGTGATCCTACTCTGTAGCCTCATATGTCTTTCTTCCCTTTTTCTGGAGAACTCCTTTAAGAAAGCAGAATGGATGGACCTTGAGGATATTATGCCAAGCGAAATAAAGTCAGACAGAAAGATAAAAACCATATGATTTCGCTCATATGTGGAAGATAAACAAACAAACAAACACATAGATAGAGAGAACAGATTGGTGGTTACCAGAGGGGAAGTGGGTGGAGGGAGGGTGAAAGGAGTAAAGGGACACATGTGTATGGAGACAGATGGAAGCTAGACTTCTTGTGGTGAACACAATGCAGTCTATACAGAAGCCGAAATATAATGATATACACCTGAAATTTACACAATGTTATAAACCAATGTGACCTCAATAAAATAATAAAATTTTTTTAAAAAAGCAGAATAAAATGTAATATTAGGAATACAAATTTACTGGTAGCTTAATAGTAGATGCCTTTACAGCAATAAATGCACGTTAAGTGGACTTGGTAAAAGTTGTATGATATATGGGGAAAAAAGGGCCAGGATTTTAAACAGAGGGCATTTCAAGCTCTCCTATACAAATGCCCAGTTTCTTCCCACAAGCTTTTTTTCAGTGGCCATGGAGCTAGATATTTCAATAAACATTTTTATACAATGATGCCATCTTCCTTCTATTCAATCAGTACAGGATATTGACCATCAATTTACAAAGTCCTAACTAGCTTTTATGAAGAACGTGGTGACAAACTCTAATGTTCCAGGTAGAGCTGAAAAACATGTGTAAGAAAAATTACCAAATCCTTATTGGCCTTACCCAATGGCTATTATTTCCAGGGATTGGTAGATGATTCTGCCCTAGCTTCTCACTCTCTCCAGAGGTCAGGTCTGAGTGATCTCCAAGGTCCCTTACAATGATCTCTAAGCTCTTAACAATGATTGGGTGAATGGTCATTATCTTTGTCAGAAGAAAGAATTCAGAGATTCTAGCCACCACGGTGACAACTCTTGTTTTTGGTGTTGATGGAAACATGTTCTGGGGAAAAGGGACACTGTGGATCATTGAACCTCATTCTGTACCAATAATTATCCATTACAACCTCCTATAAGGGCCTCCTGGCTGGAGGTGAAACCATGAGAAGCAGCAGCTTATGTTTATACATGCAAACGCCACTTCCTCCTGGATTTTATTTCACATCTTCTTGTTTGTCTAAATAAACTTTGCTATTTAAACATATTCAAGGATAGAATAATAACTCTAGGAAAAGTATAATGACTGGATTCTGCACATCATCAGAGGGTCTATTATACTCATTCATTCATTCATTCATTCAATTCATTCTACAGCTATTTGTTGAGCACCTGCAATAACCTGGGCACTGTTCTAGACATGAGCTATACCACTGAACAGACAGACAAGTCTCTGCTGTCTTAGGGCTTCTATTCCAAGCAAAACTCAATATTCTTTGGAACACAGCATTGCTTGTTGATGAGTTAATGGTAGCACCAAAGCAAGGAACTCAGGATTTTTAGTATACAGATGGTTACTTTCCAATAAAGATGAAATAAGAAGAAGAAGAGGAGGAAGAGTGAGTAAATAATAATGACAATAGCTAATACTATGTAGTGCTTACCATGTGCCAGAACTATTATAAGTGCTTTTATGTACTAATTCTTTCATCCTTAATCCTACAAGGTAGACACTATTATTATCCTGGTTAATGGATGAAATTGAGACACAAGAGATTGTTGCTTGCACAAGTTCACATCACTAGAAAATAGAAGAGCTAGAATTTGAGCCCAGCTCAGAATGTCTGTGATTTTCTAGATTATAAATCAATTACAAAACTTCCCAATCTTCTACTTCTAAAACTCTGCCTCTCTCCAAAGGAGAAAAAGAAAAAAAAATTAAAAAGTAAATATCTCCTTTATACAAAAATTAAAACAGAACAAAATGCAATAAAACAACAGAGGATGATCCCAGAATGTGATTGTTTTTTCTCACTAGGAAAAGATACTACAGGCCAGAAGACTGGATTTTTCAATGTCTCCTTCCTGTCAACCAATCTGCGATAGGGGCAGACGAATAGAAACTCATTTTTGTGTGGTTATAAAGCAATCTGTGGTCCCTGTGCCACATAGAAGTAGCCTGAGTGAGGTTTGGCTAAACTAAAAACCAAAGTGGTCATGATCCACTTATATATGTCTTTCTCAGAAAAACCAGCCCCAAGCTCTCTAGTAGATTGACTGGTGAGACATTAGATGAAAAAGGTTGAAGACCAATGTTAGAAATAGATGGGTAGGGTACTTAAAACTTCATCAAGTTAATGTCACTTTTTCTCCCTTATTTTTAGGAAGTACATTTGAAGAACGCAAGTAGGGGAAGTGCAGGAAACAAGAACTACAGAATGTAGGAAGACTTTCCTCAAGAGTGAAGAATGACATGCCGCTGGCAGGATCCTTTGCTCTGCACGAGTTACCTGTTAAACACCAGAAGACCTACCAAAAAAATAAGTTTGATAACATTTCAAAAGATGGGCATTCCCCCCAATGAAATACGCAAGTAAACATTCCAACATTGTCTTTAGGAGTGATTGTTAAAAGCTTTGCACCTTGCAAAAATGGTCCTGGAGTTGGTAGATTGCTGTTGATCCTCTATCGGTAATGTTCTATAGAGAAAATATATATATATCTATATATATATCTTAGTCCCTGCCTCTCAAGAGCCACACATGCATGGGTGTTGTATAGATCCAGTTGCACTAAATTTGTCTCTGAATCTTGGCTGCTGGAGCCATTCATTCAGCAGCCTTGTCTAAGTGGTTTATTAATTTTTTTATTTGCACTTCTT